>NC_135718.1:74212517-74307448 GCF_964656455.1 Halichoerus grypus
GTGGTGGAGCCTGACATGTCTGCGGGGTTTTGCCCAGATCACAAGGCAGCCATGGTTTTGTTCCTTGACAGGGTCTATGGGATTGAGGTTCAAGATTTCCTCCTCCACCTTCTCGAGGTTGGCTTTCTGCCAGATCTCCGGGCTGCAGCTTCTTTAGATACGGTAATGGTTTGAACAGTTGACATCCTCAACTTTTGACTCTTCATTCGCTGGCTTGCGATATTCTCCATAGATACATTCATTCACTTATTCACTGTCACTAAATGTTTATTGAGTACCTATTATATTTTTAGGGAGGCAGTGAATAAACAGAAAATAAAATAGACTATGTCCTAAGGACATCACTGAATAGTGGAGAAAACTTACTACCCCAGGAGTATGATAAGAATTCTGATTGGGTACTATGGAAGACAATAATTGTATATAACCCTAGTCTGGGAAGTCACAGTGGCTCCTTCTAACCTCCAGATTGGCCTAAAGAATTATGCTTCTCAGTGAAAGCAATTACAGTATTAAGAATGTTTAATGGACATTGTTGAGCTGGGCCAATTACACTGTCCTCCTGGTGTCTTTTTTTTAAAGCACACATAAGGCTGAAGTCTCTCCTGCACATCCAGTGGCCCGCGTCAAGAATCTGTCATTACTGGTGTAAATATTCTGCTGTTTGGAGCATTGTAGGATAAGCTGAAGCTCTAAATGTTATTTCAGTAGTTATAATAATACCTCCTTTTATTCTCAATTAAATGGATCTTTTTGATTCCAGAGGAAATCAGATCTTCAGTTGACAATAGCTCT
Source organism: Halichoerus grypus (assembly GCF_964656455.1). Taxonomy (NCBI): domain Eukaryota; kingdom Metazoa; phylum Chordata; class Mammalia; order Carnivora; family Phocidae; genus Halichoerus; species Halichoerus grypus. The sequence continues at coordinate 74,213,313 of NC_135718.1, forward strand.
TTCAGGAAAGTCAGGAGAGGAGAATCATAAAAATAAACTGAAATTTCTTTTTCCTTTATTGGGTGTGCGTGCATGAAATTCTGAGCCTAAACAGGAGAGCTGATACCATAATAAGATAATCGGCCTTTGGCTATTGATTCTGCTGGACATGAACTAAAATATAAATATAAATAACTCACATTCCTAAATATCATTAGTGTCTTCATCACACATCCATCCTCCCCTTGATATCTTATTATAGAATGTGAGCCTCTTGGGCTTCTTGAGGAGGGAGCTAGGACTATAGATATCACTTCATTTTTATCTGTTTATGAGCAATTGAAAGTTGATTGTTTCCAGTGGTAAAAAATCATATGAGCCACATTTAAAACACACCTGAGGAGTCCATCTCCATTGTTCATGTACTTCTCATTTTCTAGAGAATGAAATCCCATGTCCACACGTTCATCCCTTTGAGAGTTGTCTACTGCCAAACGCAAATGACTTTCTACTCTCACAATTCCTTTCCAGGCTGCTCTGAGTGCTACAGACATGGCCTTGGCCCTCAATCGGTACCTTTGCACAGCCGTGCTGCCTTTGTTAACGAGATGTGCCCCTCTTTTTGCGGGCACAGAGCACCACGCTTCTCTCATTGACTCCTTACTTCACACTGTGTACAGACTCTCTAAGGGCTGCTCTCTTACCAAAGCTCAGCGGGATTCCATAGAAGTTTGTTTACTCTCTATTTGTGGGTAAGTGGGAAACTAACTCCATATCAAGCTGCTGCTTCTTTGAGAGAGAGAACTTACGATAGGGCCCTTGACAGATGGTTAGGAATTTTGGAAGAAATTTCCGTACCGAAAAACAGAATTCATTTTAGGTAGTCCCCTGTACCCGAGGTTGGAATCAGAGCACCCTTGCTCCTGGTCAAGTTCAGGAGTCTTCTTCCAGGACTCTCTAGGGTATTTGGCCATTGGATAGAGTGCTGGACCAGTTTTCTGGATATTGGTGGGCAGGGGGACTGTGTGCGAGGAGTCCCTGGTCACTTTTGTGTAACATTAGAAGATTCTCCCCTTTTGACTATGTGCGATGATTTTAACTCCTCTTCCAGAAGAGAACGGAAAAAAGAGACTTATTAAAGATAAAAGATGATACAGTATAATATTAAAGCCTTATTGTGGCCATCGTGAAGGCTATGTCCTTCATGCTGGAAAACCACTTCCTATAGGTAGAAGTGTTCCTATAGGTCTTACTCTGAAAGCCAGAACATACCTTCTCCTGTTGGGGTTCTGACAGCTAATGTGACAGTTTCTCACATCCCTGGGTGGGGTGATGGCTTCCTTCTGATTGCAAGAGCAGGCGAAGGCGTGTGGTCTAGCGGTGCGCTGGTGAAGAAATGTTTTCGCTCACAGCCAACTACGTGGGTTTAGAAGCCAGATGGGACTGAAGGAGATGAAAAATGAGAGGGTTATGTCTCTAACTCCCCTGATGCTAACATTCTGTAAAATGAGACCAAAGTCACTATCTCACAGAGTTTATCTACTTCTTAAACGAGGTGATGCATTCAGGATGACCTGACACAATAGATGTGTGTGAGTTTTCTTTCCCGTCCTCCTCTGGCCAGATTTCTGCCTCAGCCTTTTCCCCCTCCCTCCTGTTTCAGCACTCCCTCTTGTGTTTGCTTCTAATTCAGTCACAGAAGACCCTTCCTGGCTAGTGGAGTGAGGGAAGAAGCACTTACTGTAATTGCTGGAGCCAAGGGTCTCGGGAAACAGTAGGGTCTATGGTGGTGGGTGGTTGGGAAGTGAAGGGAGAAGAGGAACATCGGTAGCAAATAAGGAGTGGGCTTCAGATCTAGGGAATAGAAAGGAGTTGGAAATGTAGCCTTTTATACAGTTGTGTAGTGGTGGGCTAATTGGGGGCACCTCATTAACCCCATCTGAAGAGAGGTGTAGGTACAGGTTCTTGGCTAGAATTCAGTCTCATGAATTATTTCCTTAGGTTAGAGACATTGCCCTTCATTATTAAAATGAACTTTGTCCCACCAGCCAGTTGAGACCTTCTATGATGCAGCACTTACTCCGAAGATTAGTATTTGACGTGCCATTATTAAATGAACATGCAAAGATGCCTCTTAAGGTAAGTAGAGGAAATGTCTGTAGTTACGTGATTACTGGGTCCTCTGACTTTTCTCCTCTTACAGTATGTACAGCTCTTAGAAACACCAGGCTTGATTTTCAATGCTGGAAAATTTCTCCCAATTCTTGGAAGTGGGCATATAAATTTGAGAAATGTGTACATCACAATACAGTAAGTCCTAAAAGATCATAGGAGTTCTAAGATTAAATCAATCTTAGGTGAATGGCAATGGAAATCAATGGGAAAAATGGGCAACAAAGAAAACATGAGCCAAGGTATTCTTCAGGGTAGAAAACATGTAGTAGGTGTGGCCTGAAATATTAGCAACCTTCGGGGATAAAGAGTAGGCTTTCAAAAACACCCATTTTCTAAGTCGGTAATCACATGGCAGTTTCCAAATGTTATGTCTTAGGGTTCAAAGATAACCTCTCTGTCTCTGCAGTTACAGTTTGTCACTGAGTATGGAAGAATCACTGACATTTTCTCCATTCAGCTTCATTATTCCGTTCATGAATGAACGCGTCTCATACTGTCTTACTGACTTGAGAATATTTTTCTATCATCTAATATTGCAATCCAGTTTTAGGATTAGAATATTCGGTGTGTCCTAATACATCTAATAGCATGGTCTGTGCATGGAAGTCATAGGCATGTAATGGACTGTTTTATGGGTAGCCTCTGTGTACTGTCATCTGGTAAACCTCATTTTTCCTCATGGCCACCCAGTAACAGTGCTGGAAAAAAGAAGTTTGAGATATAAATGAGTCAGTTTTTTGAGCTGCTGTTACTCTAAGCTTCCCTAGATATTTAGCAAATACAGTCTTTCTCCCTGAAAATTCATTTTGGTTTAATAAATTTAGATTAATGAATGATGCAAAGTAAATGATATTCTTGCTGAAAATCCCATTTTTACAGTTTTTATCCTCTAGAAGAGCTCTTCCCATACAAAATTTTCTTCATACAAATGAGCTGGAAGTTACCTGAAAAAAGAGATGGTATTACTTTATGTGATAAACTCTTTTAGGTTGTAGATATTTCCAAGTTAATCCAAACACATTAGATCTTAATATTTCATCATTTGAGATTTCTAAATTGTGTGTGCGTAAGTATTTCTCTAGTAAGAGATGTAGTTTGTTTTAATAACATCAATCCTTTTTGATCTATTTCCCTCCTTAGTTACAGAAAAGAGAGTCCAGAAATTTATAGTTGATTCATAAAGATAGTTTTATTAATTCAGCAAGTAGTTGTGAATATTTGTTAAAGATCAAAAATGAATTACTAAAGAACTAAAGGAGAATTAGAAGATTCTATCCTTGTCTTTAAACTTAGTTTAGTCCTAAACAAACAAAATGTACACAGAGGAAAACTGAAGATGAACACAGACACTTGGCAAGATAAGAAATTTAGCATCCATAACCACCAAAGAAAGATAGGTAAAGAAATTACTGAAATAGAGTAGTTTGGGAAGTTTACTTAGAGATGTTAAGTTCTGAAGCAAAGCCTAAAGTGTGGTGATTAAGGATTGGCAAAAAGGAAGCAAAAATATTCAGAGGTAGATTTCCCTTAGAATGTACATTTCAGGTGCTGTATCCTAGATATACTTCCTTGTGCCTCTGGGTCACCCTGACATTAGTCCTTTCATTAAGTGCAGATGTGCATATCCAGAGGATTGCGATTCATAAAACTGAGTAAATGATAGCAACTAATACAGGACTCAGGGATACATCAATAACCAACCTCATAAAGAATGCTGCTCAAGGCGCACTTATGTGTTAAATTGGGCATTGGGTCCTCATACTGTGCTCAGTGTTATATTTTAAAGAGGCATGGTATAAAAGGTAAATAGTGTTCTCCAGAAGAATTCATATGGGATAGAGCAGTTCTGTTTCAGTTGACCTTATTACATGGCATTTGAATGTCAAATGGGAAGAAAGGGGAAAATATAAAAGGTATCTTTCACACATTGCTTTTATAATTGTTTTCTCACATAGCTGCTGACAAATCATTATGAAAGATGCTGGAAATATTACTGCCTGCCTGGAGGGTGGGGGAACTTTGGAGCTGCCTCCGAAGAAGAGCTTCATTTATCAAGAAAGTTGTTTTGGGGCATTTTTGACGCCCTATCTCAAAAGGTGATTTAAGATTTCATGGACTTTGTGTGATACAATAATTTAAAAGCTATAAATATTCCTAGTGGAATATTACCTTTACTTATTAAGACTAAGGTAGTTCTTTTTCCTTTTTTCAATGTCCAACAAATATTGAGAATGCAATTTATATTTAATTTTAATAATCATTATGGTAACATGTTCCTTGTGATCGTAACACCTTCAGAACTTAAAATGGCTAAGCATCTCAGGAAATTATGCACGTGGTTGAGTTTCTGATGCATTTGGACTTACTGGATTCAAACCCTCCCTAGTCATCCAGATCTTAAAAACCATGAAGAAATATAATCAAATATAAAAATATGCAATCTCATAAAATTGTAATACGCCCGTGCCCTTACTGGCTTTTCCCACTTTGCTGCTATGGAGATTTATGTCACTCCACTCCGTGTTGCTTTCTATATGCAATATTCTGTAATAGTTGGTATATTTATAAAGAATAGTTCATATATTTTCACAAGGCTGGGGGTGGGGATAGTTCTTCAGGGAAAATCAGAATAGCCTGCTTTGTATGTTTCTGCTTAAATTATTAATCAAAATCAGTTTGAATTCCCGGATAGACATTATTAAACAACTGGAGCAGGATATCGAGAAGTTTGCTGTGTAATAGAGTGAAGTTCACTCGAGATTACAGTTGGAAGCTACATCTTGATGCTTTTTGTCACTGAATTGCCTTTGGTAAACTGAGGGTCCTTTTAAAATAATACGTAAAAGGCAGTTTTAGAAGGATTTACAACATTAATTTAAAACTGAACACTTAAAGTGAGATAATTTTTAAATAATACTATTTTTTAATTTTTTTAAAAAATCTATAAATACAAATTTAGTCACTTATGTAATTAATATACAAATAATACTTCCCAGAAATTTTGATTGTGCATATTCCCTATAGAATTTCTTTCTTAGTTTAGAATTCTTAGTTTAGATCTGTTAAAATTTCTTACTCTCTGGAATGTCCCTTTATGTGTGTTTCAAGTATAGTCTTTATAATATGGTGTAGCAATATTCTGTAATTATGCTATTGATTGAAATTGTGTTGTAAAGACATGTTATACATTTAGAATACTCAGGTTTATTTCATAAAATATTGGAGAAAAACTCTTGAAGAGGCAAAGATTTTCTTCTTAAGTGGCAACTGCAGTAAATCTGACTTCAGCCTCTCTCCTGTTTGGTGGGATTTCAGGCTGTGAAATGTTAATGTTCCATTCGCTAGAGAAAGAATCTGTGAGGGAGTTGAGTTAGCCTAGGGTCATTCTGATTTTCTCTTAAAACATCTTGCCAGCCACAGCAATCATTTTGACAACTTTTGCTCAATAGTAATACAGGTTTTTTGTGTTTTGGTGTTTTTTTCTGTCCTCCATTTCTTCCCAGAAATATGAACAAGAACTTTTCAAACTGGCTCTGCCTTGCCTGAGTGCAGTTGCGGGAGCTTTGCCTCCAGACTACATGGAGTCAAATTATGTCAGTATGATGGAAAAACAGTCATCAATGGATTCTGAAGGGAACTTTAACCCACAACCTGTTGATACCTCAAAGTATGGACTCTTTCTATTGCAGCAGATTTTTATTGTAAATGATGTGTGAAGTCTGAAATTGAATAAGGTACTAAAGTGAACTTTCTCTAATCCATGCCCCCTTTGAATTGGTATCCTTTTGATAGGGGTCCCTTTACTTGACGAAATGATGGTAGTAACAATAATGATTATACAAATATCAGAAGTAGACAAGATGTACCTTCTAGGATACTCAACATAACCCAGATTCTCTGTATGTAACCACATGGTAATATCTACAATAACGAGAATCAAGAAAGCATATCAGCTATATTTTTAGTTGAAAATTTACCCTAAATGTTTATTAATAATTGCAGCCAAACTCTGTCTTATCGTCTTTGACTGGGGGTGATACCAGCACGCAGGGCAAAGCTGGTCCTCTGAGCTGCAGGAAGTCACTCCACCATCACTACATCTCAGTGAAGCCTAGGGGTAGTAGCCGATGTTCAGCATCATAAAGCAAAGCATGAGATTCCAGGGAATATCAAATGAGAATATTGGTGGAAAATTGAGCGTATAGTTAGAATGCAGTGTGACAACCTTAGCCACAGATAAAATGTTACTTAACATTATAAAACTTCTTACTCGTACTTAGTTGCGTAAATCATTTTGCAAGTGGGGTGTCTCAGTACTTCAGGTGTTTGGGAGTCTCAGCATTTTTGTTGTTACTGTCTTTGAGTAGGACCATGGTTTCCCATTGGGGAGGAGAGCTGACTCTTCATGCTACATTATCTTATCGATTCCATGGTGACTCCGCAAGATCAGTGGTTAGCAAGGTAGTCACTTGGTAGCTACCATCCACAGCGTCTGAATTTGCTTGGGAGTTCAACTTTTAGGCTTCTGGGTGGCCCCTGGCTGGTTTAGCTTCCATAACAGATCAAAATTTCAACCCAAGTGGTATGCCATTAGTTGGATAATGCCTTACATTTGCATGTTTGGTATTTGATGACAGTCCTGTGAGAAAAGACTCTACCCCCCAGTATTTGGCTTATGTGATTGATCCTTTGTATCTCTTCCAATGTAAGTAAATCAGAATATCACATGCTCAGTTCCTACATGGGTAAGTGTGTGGTTTGCTAACATACAATATAATCCAGGATTTTAAAATAATATCAGAACACGTCATGGTCTTGGTGTTGATTAATTAAATCTAATTAATTAACAACTGTTGGGCATGTGTAGTCATTTACCAAGGCTTGCCCCTTCGGGGAATTCTTACCAGGTTAGGTTTACTTAGTGATATCAATCATTTCTATATCTTTGTGATTTTTATATATCGTTTCTTAAGTATGTCTGTGTCCTGTAGTTCAATCACTGACTGATAACATTGTTGAAAAAGAACAGTAAACCATCTCATTATGCTAGGTTTTATTTAGAGTTCAGTTCTCAATGTTAATTGTGTTAATAAGTTATGTGCGTGAATGAATGGAATTATATATATATGTGTTTGTATATTTAATTGTCCATTCATCAATATATCTAATATTCCCAAGTCCCATATTTACCATTAGACTGGGTTATCACTTGCATGCACTCAACGTCTGTTTAAGAGATCATATATTAATTAAATATGAAAGGAATCAAAAATAAGTGTTATTAAGATCACAGAGCATGAGTAGGTTACTTTTCACCATAATCCATATTAACAACAGTTAGAATGTTATATGTAGACCATGAAATTTAAAATCATTAACACATCACTAGTTGTAGGACATTAATTTAAAATTTTAGTACTTTTAAAAAATGTAACGAGATTTCAGCCATCTTTTACCCACTTATAGTTGTTGTAGACGAGACAAGTCAAAAAGGGAGAATAACTTCAAAGAATGAATATAGAAGAGAAGTATGTCTTTAAGCTCATTGAGTCTAACCATATCTTGATTCAGGTTTTAATTTTTTTTTGGTATAATCTATTGTCCTTCTCCTTGAATATAATTTAATTATTTTTACTTATATATAATTTTTAACATATAGAACTTATGTGGAGCCATAATAATGTATGGATTAATATAAGATAAGCAGATAGAACATTACAGCTTGAGTTTTACTCTGTTCCTACACTATGGAAAAGTAATACCTTGTTAAGATAATTTTTTAACAGTTGTGCATCGAGTGGGATTTATGCAGTCATAAGCTGTGAGTAAATTATTGGTATGATTTCCTGTAAATCCTATAAAAATCAAGCTTTTTTTTCTTTATTTTTCTCATAGTATTACAATTCCTGAGAAGTTGGAATACTTCATTAACAAATATGCGGAACATTCTCATGACAAATGGTCAATGGACAAGGTAAAAGTCGGAGTATCACATTCTAACTCAGTACTGAGTGTGCCTAATGACGAGTCACTGCTCAAATATTTCTGACCATGACAGTTTTCTACTTTAAAGTGAAAGCTGTATCTAGATTAGGAAAGAACATTTAATTATGATTTGCTGATACAGTAGTTAGTTCTGCCATTAACACATGTGTAGTATACATATGAATAAGGATATTTGTTCATAAAGGGGCGCCTGGGTGGCTCAGTTAGTTGAGCAACAGACTTTTGGTTTCAGCTCAGGTCAGGATCTCAGGGTTGTGAGATCAAGCCCCATGTCTGTCTCTGTGCTCAGTGGGGAGTCTGCTTGAGAATTCTCTCCCTCTGCCCCTTCCCCCACTCAAATAAGTAAATAAATCTTTAAAAAAAGTATTTGTTCAGGGCGCCTGGGTGGCTCAGTCGTTAAGCGTCTGCCTTCGGCTCAGGTCATGATCCCGGGGTTCCGGGATCGAGTCCCACATCGGGCTCCCTGCCCAGCGGGAAGCCTGCTTCTCCCTCTCCCACTCCCCTTGCTTGTGTTCCTGCTCTCGCTGTGTCTCTCTCTGTCAAATAAATAAAATCTTTAAAAAAAATAAAAATAAAAATAAAATAAAAAAAATATTTGTTCTTAGAAGCACAGTTTTAGGAATAAAAATTCTATTAATTAAGTCATAAATATAGTTTCTATACACATACTGTTTATGGGAGTACAAAGTAAAAATCGTAAGTACAAGTAATAATCATGGCAAATGGATGGATTTATGGAGAAATATATTCCGGCTCATCTAAAGTTCAGCCATTAGTGAAACCATAGAAACTATTATCTGAAAAGGTGACTCTGCACCAGAACTCTTTTAAAGAAACTTTGACTTTATATATAATTTTGTATTAGATAAAACCTTGAAAATTATTGATTCGAATTGACTGATTGTTTACATCTTCTACTCCTCTGTTGTGTGTCTTACTACTAAGTAGATCTGCAGGTCACTAAGGATAAATCACATGGCAAGATGACATGTCTATGTTGTCAAAAAAAAAAAAATAGTGTAAGCAAATGAGATAAGTAACACATGTCCTACCTACCATGAAATTCTCTAAAAGAAAGCTTGTGGCTGAGTAGTGGCACTATGTTGAGCCTGGTTAAATTTGAGAGATGATGACTGTGAAGGTTTGTCAGAGAAACTGAGCTGAGGACACAGGAATCTAAGATAAGCATGCGCTGTTGGAGGAGTGATGGTCAAACATCACAGGTTCTGAGGTGTTTGTATTTGTACAGCAGCTCCGTATCATCCTGCTAGACTTTCTATTCAATTTCAGTTCTTGCCTTAACCAATCCGTCTCCTTCTCCTAAGAAACCCTCTTTTTGGTTTGATAAATATGTGGCTCCTTCACTTTGTTCACTCGTTTACTTACGAGGTGAGTCAGTATGAGTTAAGTTCTGTTTTAAGTTCTGTTTTATGTAAAGACTCTGTTGGGTACTGAGCTGGTGATGGTGATGGAGAGGAAATGTCCAGGTAGGCTGTCCTGAGCAATTCCAGTCCAGTTACTCAGATTCCATAGGCAGATATGAGAGGAGATAGGGAAACGGTGATGGATACAGATAGGTATGTGGGCAAAATAACGTGGAACAAACGTGTTGAGAGATCACTGAATACCGGAGCAGACAAAACAGGTAGCATTATTCAGAGAAGCTTCCATATAAAGCAGAATAATCCAGTTTTCCTGTTTAAAATGAGCATTTCAAAAAAACATTAAAAAAAAAAAAAGAGCATCTCAGGTGGAGAGTCCCAAGATGTGGCAGAATCAATATGATGGGGGCCATGCACCCCGTAGTCTGCTCCTGGGGGAAGTGCTTATGACAGAATCACAGACCTGGGTCTGTTTAAGGAAAACTGGGTGTGTTTTATCTTTGTATGAGAAGAATTGCTCTCAGTGATTACTCAAAAATAATACTGGTTAGGATGGAAATCTTTATATTGACTTATGCTGGGTGGAATTCAAACCTTAATGTCTTGGTTTATTTTAGATTTATTTTACCAAATACACTTAAACACATGCACACCTACACTCTCAAAAACTAATCCATATAAATAATTTTGATGATTTTTTTTAAGTTGGCAAATGGATGGATTTATGGAGAAATATATTCAGACTCATCTAAAGTTCAACCATTAATGAAGCCATATAAACTATTATCTGAAAAGGTGAGGGTTTTTTTTTTTTTTGGATACGTAGTTTAATTTATTTTGAATTTTTTATTATGTAATTTATGTAAATTATGTAAATTAGGAGGTTATTCTCTCCTTAATATTTTTCTGTCCCTTTTTTATTTTTATTCCTCCCCAATATTTTTAAGGACTTTAGAAAATATTCTTATCATGCTTAAGAGTTTCTTGATGAGAGATAATGAAGTAATATTTACAATGATTGTTATTTATAAGTTTTCATGTATTTTACTTATTAGGAGGAACAATCAGTATCTTGACAAATGAGGTGAAAAGAACTTTGTAGCCTGGTGCTTATGGAGGAAGAGTTATTCTTGTCTGTTTATTCAGATGGTGGAAAAGCCTTCACATGTGTATCATATAATCTGGCACTGTTTCTCCTTTTTAGTTTCTATCTAAAGTATCAGAAGTGGGGAAACTAAAGGAAATTAACCTCCATGCTGAGATCCCTCTTAGCAGTCTTAGTCAAACTAAATCTCAGCTCACACTCTGCTTTTCAGAAATTTTACTTTGCTTTTTCATTTTTAAAAAAACAATGTCAATCTTTTTTTTCTTCATAAGTAGAGGCAGTCTATTTCAGATTTTTTATTTTCATTCAGATGCATCATACCCACGCCCTTTTTTTCCTCTTTCTTTTTGTCGCTAGGAAAAAGAAATTTATCGCTGGCCAATCAAAGAGTCTTTAAAAACCATGCTGGCGTGGGGTTGGAGGATTGAGAGAACACGGGAGGGAGACAGCATGGCGCTCTATAACCGCACTCGTCGAATTTCTCAGACAAGTCAGGTAAGAACCACACTGGTGAATCCACTGCTCATGTCTAATCCTGGTTTTTATCAGTTTTAAGACCTACATTTGCCATAGTATCTGTGAAATTAGGAATCATTTATCATCGTGGAGTTGATGAAGTATGGCTTGGTGCTACAGGGAATACTAAGACGAGGACAGCTCAACCTATGTCCACAGATTTTTCCTGTATAGCAGAAAAATTTGGAGAATAACAAACATTTTGGAATACAGTTCTGACAACAGAATGGGGAATGAATTAGAGACGGGGGAGATTGAAGACAGAAAGGCCGATTCCTTGGGAGATACTGTAGACATCCCGTGAAACAAAACAGAAGTAGTAAATATCTGAATTAGAGCAAAGATAATGGAAATGGAGGGAAGTGGATATATCCTGGAGATATTTTTGAAGTAGAAAAGACAGAATTTTGTGACTGTCTGATAGAGGATTGTGGATGAGGAGGAGTAATCAGAGATGATAGCCATGGATCCGGGCCGGCCTGCCAGGTGGGTGGTTATGTTAGGTAAGGTGGGGAGCACAGCAGCCCTCGGAGATGACAAGGACAGAACAATAATTTGATTATAGATGTTGTGTTAGGCAGAATATGGCTCCCAAAGATGATCCCCAGTTGCTGGAATCTATGAAAATATTGTTTTACTTGGGCTTTGCCAGTATGATCAAAGTTAAAGACCTTGAGATGGGGGGAAATGGGGGTAGGGTGCCTGGGTGGCTCAGTTGGTTAAGTGTCTGCCTTCTGCTCAGGTCATGACCCCAGGGTCCTGGGATCGAGTCCCGCATCGGGCTCCCTGCTCAGCGGGGAATCTGCTTCTCCCTCTCCCTCTGCCCTTCCCCCAACCCATGTCTCAAATAAATAAATCTTAAAAAAAAAAAAAAAAGAACACAGGACAGTATGAGAAGTCTTAGAGTTGATGAAAAGATATGTTTCATTTTTTAAAAATGCCAAAATTCAGAAATTACCAAAATTCAGAAATTAAGTTTCCTTGTTTTTGGGGATAACTTTGTTAATCGTTGACTACTGACTACTTTTAAAATTAAAGAGTTGGTTGTATTTTGTCTTAACATTTGGCCCATTGAGACATTTGTAGATATTGCCCTCTTGGACTAATTACTGTTTGCATGAGGAAGAGTAAATTTTATTGCAGCCAATTCAAATCTGTAAGAAACTGAAGAATACGGGGATCCTTTGACGAAGGTAATGTTTCAGAATCTTGGATTCATTGCACAATTTGTTGAATTCTGATCATTAGCTTTTGGGATTGGCAGTCCCTGTGATGTTGGGATGTATTATTCAGTCATCAATGGAAATGATCAGACACCCAAACAGGATTTAATTTGCTAGATATGTTTGTGAACTAAGTTTGTACAGATACTTGCCGGTTTCATCTGATGAAACGTTACATGTGGAAGTTTATTTGTCCCATGTTTCTGACGTTTGTCTTAAGTCTCCACTGGGTTTTTTAATTAGACTCCATTTTTTTCACCTAAATCGTTTAGGTTTCTGTAGATGCTGCACATGGTTATAGCCCCCGAGCCATTGACATGAGCAATGTCACACTGTCCAGAGACCTGCACGTAAGTATTATTGACTTTTAAAAGTACCCTGCAGGGGCGCCTGGGTGGCTCAGTTGGTGAAGCATCTGCCTTCGGCTCAGGTCATGATCCCGGGGTCCTGGGATCGAGCCCCGCATCGGGCTCCCTGCTCAGCGGGGAGTCAGCTTCTCTCTCTCCCTCTCCATCTGCTGTTCTGCCCGCTTGTGCGCTCTCTATCAAATAAATAAATAAAATAGTTTTTTAAAAAGTATCCTGCAAAGTTCATTTTTTAAAAAGCATGCTTTAACACTTTCTTTCCCGTATTTTTCCTCATGGATTATTTGAATGTGGTGATCATATAAAGGGTCTATCGAATTTATAGATTATGGACCTTAACTTCTTAATTGCTTTTAAAGTTGATATAAAGTTGATATAAAGTTGATATTTTCTAGGATGTTTCCTCTAGATAATTTATTTTCCTTAAAGATAATGTCTATTAAAAAAATCCTACTATAATGAAGTAGTTGTGTGTGAGAAGAGAGTAAATAAGGAATTAGTAATGCTCTGCTTAAGGGTAACCTTAGTTACTCATTAAAGAATGTGTATTTTAAGTCATTTATCCAGTTACTCATTCAAGAATGTGTATTTTAAGTCATTTTATTTTTTTTTTTTTTTTTATTTTAAGTCATTTTAAACTGGTGGCGTTCTGCCTGTTCCATCCATAGTTGTATCCGTTCTCCTTTGTCCCTAAGGAACATACTTTGAAATGGCTGATTTGAGTAAAAGAAAATGTGTTGTCTTGGATCAGAAGTTGACAGGTTGATAATAATGATCAAACAACAATATTGGTATTGTTAGTATTATTCCAAGAGAAATAAATACGTAAAGACAAACCCTATGTTGTAGGTCATGTTAATTATCTTACATTGTTTGGCTTGCCCGATGCTCCCATATGGATGGATATCTTAAAATGAGAGTTAACTTGAAAATCAAGAGGGAAAAAGAGAATCTGAGAGGCAATCTTATCAAAAAGCAAAAGGCCACGGAAGGGCACCTGGGTGCCTCAGTCTGTTAAGTGTCTGACTTTTGAATTTAGCTCGGGTCTCATGGTTGTGAGATCGAGCCCTGTGTTGGTCTCCCCACTCAAGTGGGAGTCTGCTTGAGATTCTTTCCCTCTGCCCCTCCCCCTGCACACACACATTCTCTCTCTCTCTCTCTCAAATAAATAAATTAAAAAAAAAAAAAAAAAAAAACAAAAATCCACAGAAAGGTTAATGTGGTTTGTCTGAGGTGTCTGGTCTCTCCCCAGGTTTGGGACAGACATGGAATCTAGAATGTCCCTCTAGGTTCTTTGCTTTCATTGTTTAATAAAGTTTAGATTGTCTTTTACAGCTTTGGAGATTACAATAAGAACTTGTAAAGAAATAGATTTTTTTGTTAAAGTTCACGGCTAATTTGAAGTTTCATTATTGAATTAATAAAACCTGTGTCCTTGAACATTACAAATAACAAGAATCATTCGCATCAAATCACTTCTGCTATTTACTACTGCACGGTTTCACAGGCTGGTAGAATTATCTGGGATTTAGATTCCAACTAAGAGTTGTGTTCAGTTATCTTTCAGAGGTATTTTAGCACTGACACGCTATGATTTATTAATTTAAAGTATGTTATGATATTACATATTGGCAAGCAAAGTCCTCTATTTCTACTCCTTAAATTATAACTTATTTGCTAAATATTTCGTTCATTTAAGGCTATGGCAGAAATGATGGCTGAAAACTACCATAATATATGGGCAAAGAAAAAGAAACTGGAACTGGAATCCAAAGGTAATATTTTCTAAAAATCCTGATTAAAAAACAATCAGAGTGCGACTCTGTGAATCTCTGAAATGGATAAAACAGTCTTTTTAGAATGAGAACTTATTATACATTTGTTTTCTTAGAACAGTTCAAATACGCCCGTAACAGTTTCAGGTGGAAATTCCATAATTACCTGACTGCAAGTGTACATTTCTTCATGTCTCAGAATTCTGATGGCTCTCTCTTGCACATTTTAGCTTGTAGATATTGGTTTCTCGTCCTAACATTCAAGGTATTCTGTGAATTACTTAGACCTTGCTCACTGACTTCTATCACTAACTTAAATATTTTTCTCACATCATCCCTTCCCACTTCCGGTCAGTCCAGTCATGTTCTTGTCTCTTACATGCTTTTGCTTTTCTTTTCTGCTGTTTTTCTTAAATACTAAAATGACTAAATATTTGCATAAATCATTTCTTCAGTTTAGTGCCTCCTACACTGATGATCTCTTTCATTGTTATTTATTCAGTATTGGTCTATAAACATGTTTGTGTGTGTGTGCATGCACGTGCACACCTCTGATTACTTCCTGTATGGACTTCTTCCCCCCCCCGCCCCCGAGAATATAACTGTCTTAAGGTCAGGACCATAACTTCTGTTACTTTTGTAATATTTACTGTGTAGTTCTAGGCACCAAGAAGCTCTATTTCTTATTTGTTGGCATAGGTAAAAATATATGGGAGATAGTTTTGAAGGTCTGGGGTATTTCAGGGTGAAAAGTATAGCTGTGATATTGCAGGATGGTACCACGTACCAAACACTAGGAAACAGAGTAGCACAAATTAGAATCGGTCATGGAAATGAACAGAGAGGATTTCTTACACCACAATTGCCTATTGCAAAATTTGACTCAGGGCTAGGCCTGTTTTTCTAGAATCATTCCATGAACATTTGATAAATGGATGGATGGATGGATGGATGGATGGCTAGCTGAGTCATAGTGGCATAGAGTTTTGCTTAGTGGAATTCTTGAAGGAGCATCGTCCACGTGACTAGTAAACAAAATCCCTATTTTTCACGTGAGCCGATGACATGAAAAAAATCTGTTCTCTTTTTTTCCAAGGGTTTCAGTCACTATGGCTTGGTCAATTTCTGAGCCAGCCATTAGGTGTCCCACAGCCAGTGTTTTCTTGAAGGCATGCTGCCTGTAAGTGAGATGCCCAGACCTCTGTGGGCAGCTTGAATTGGTCCAGATTCAGACTGCGTGGTTGGGAGACAAGCATGGGTGTGTCAGGCCAAACGGTGAGGTGGTGATATTGGTCCTCAAAACTTTTAATCATTCTTCTTACTCCACATAACTTTCCCCTTTTGGAGGAGAAAGTGAGTGGTTGAGGACCAAAACAGCAGACCAGGAGGAAAGGTGTTGGAATATACAGCACTGGATCTTGACTTTTGTTTGTTGAGACTAACAAAAGTCAGAGAGATGAGTCTTAGAAAGAAGATAAATAGACTAGAGGCTGTGGACAGCTTTAGGAAAAAAACGACTTGTGTCTTTTCTCAAATTTGTTCTCTCCCCTGGGGACTTTGACACCAACCTGTGTCCTCAGGTGCCAGTCATGGTCCCTGTGTCTTGGTGCCTGTGGTGTGTGTGTGTGTGTGTGTGTGTGTGAAAGGGAGGGAGGGAGGGATGGAGGAAGGAACAGCAGGAGAGAAGTACAGGAAGTCAGGAACGAGGAGACAGCTAGAAACAGAAAGTCATTTACAAAGTCATTTACATTTACAATCATTTACAATTCACAATCACACACCTAGACATCTAAAAGAATCCGTTCAGGAGCTGCACGCTTTAGTTTCCACCCCATCCTGGGCTTTTTATTTTCTCTCCCACCCTCTCTTTCTCTCCCTCCTTGATTATCTGGTATTGGCATCTGACTCCCAAATCACTGTGGTTGCCAAATTAATATAATTTTCTAGGAATAAAGGACTAAATGCAATAGTGGGGTTCAAAATAGGAGATGATTGCAGGATGATTAAATTAGATGTTTGATTTACAAATTTTTTTTTCATAAAACATCCTGTTACATCTTTGATTATGGTAGAAGTCAAATCTGTTCTCAGTGTGCTTAATAATATATTCTATATCCTTCTTGCTGTTCACAGAATGCTGGTTTCTATTGTCTTCTAACAATTGCGTTATACTCGATACTATTAATACCAGACTATAAAATAACTGATGGATCCTTCATGTGTTTAGTGTTCGTTGGCTTGGTAGCGGCAGGCTGTCCTTTGCATTTATGACAGTATAGTGTCACCTAATGGTGAGAAAGCTCAGTGCGCGATTGCATTTCTCTAGATGGAACTCTCAGTCCAAGCAAACTCCAGGAAAATGTGGCATTTTCTCCTTTGCCTTTTTGATTGCTTATTTCACGCGTCGGGCAAATTCATTATTTGTGATTGTTTTAGTGGCTCCCGGCAACATCATACTGGACACTGATCTAATAGGCTCTACGTTGTCCCCACAATTCAAATCAAATATTTATCTTTAAGTATTTTTTCTGGAATTCCCATTAGCAGCTTGGTTTCCAGGAATTTCAGCATCCTGTTGAAAATATATTCCCGTACGTGTTTTATAAACTTTACATCTGGGGCACACCGCTCATCAGATCTTTACATCTGGAATTACCAGTGCATGTTCTGAAACTTTTATAAATTTTACAGAAATTTTTACAAAATCTGTAATTTTATAAAGACATTTTTCAGTATTCGTTTTTTAAAAAGTTCAGTATTTTCTAAATCTAAAAGGATGCTCTTTTGTATTTTTCGCTAAAATAGGTAAACTGGAAACCTAGATGCTTGCCAAAATTTTTAATCAGTCAAGTATGTATGCTACTCTTATTAGATATTTAAGAGAGATTTGCTTTTAACTTAGCAGCCTAAGTATAGGTTTTGTGTGGAATATGTGACTCTAAAGTACTGTTTGATCTGGGAAGCATACTAAAAATTCCATATTTAAGACATTTTTTTCCTTCTCTCTCTCGGGGGTGGAAAATGAAGCCTATCCCTTGAAACGTGCCTTATAATTTCACTGGCTCAAGCTGTGCATGTTTTGGGGTGTATTTACACACTCCACATCCAGAATTCATTTGGATGGAGAGGGAATGCGGCTTCTCCTCCCTTCTCATGTGCTTGCAGATGTCATCAGAACTTGATATCACAAATACCTGCGTGTCCGTATTTTAATTGCCTCTTAGAAGGCATATGCACAGTCTTTCTTTGAATGGGTTTCCTAAATTAATTAGAACATTAAAGGCACTGGAGAGTCAAGAGCCTTATATGACTTGTATATACTCCGTGTATAATAGAAAGATACTAGAAGTTCTGTAATGTGGTCCTGTTACACATGCCACTCTATCACATTTCGGATTATTTTCTAATTGCAGTGCTGTATTCTTGTCTCGGCATGCTCTCAGGAGGTGGAAACCATCCCCTGCTGGTACCCTATGATACGCTGACAGCCAAAGAGAAAGCCAAGGATAGGGAAAAAGCACAGGACATCCTCAAATTCTTGCAGATCAATGGCTATGCTGTATCCAGGTAAAAAGCACCTACCATTACACGTTCTTGTTATGAAGACTGAACGTTTAAATATCCCTGTCAGATTTAATGCTGAAAATGATTCAGTGATCCATTTAAACCTTAGACCTACTATTTAGTATCTTCAAAATACACACATCAGAAACATTAACGCCCTTGGCTGTTTGTCACCTGGTTGGTTCCTTTCACTCCTTAGGTTAAATCTCATCCATCTTTTAGGCACAAATTTTTGGTGAAAATGACCCTGTGTTTCTCTAAAGGTGACTTTTGTTGTGTAATAATACAGTTACTCTCTAGAGTTTTATATCAGATATGAAATATTCCTTATAAATTAAATCTCACTTTTGCCTTTAGCTCCAAGGATATTAGATCATCTTCCATTTTTATATATACCATATATACTTTTTAAGCAAAATTGTACCTTCCAAAAGTCTTTGTAGGAACTGATTTCCAAATTTCATTTTTGCTGCTCTAGGGGATTCAAGGACCTGGAATTGGACACACCATCCATTGAGAAACGATTTGCCTATAGCTTCCTTCAGCAACTCATTCGCTATGTGGATGAAGCCCATCAGTATATCCTGGAGTTTGGTAGGTACCATCGTCCTATTACTAACAGTCCAGTGTTTGTAATTCTTCATGTTGACAACATCAGGGTCTAGAACAGCACAGACTGCCAGGCTGTTTTTGGTCTGTTCCCTGGCGGTATAAACACCGTCTACCCATCCTATTACTAAATAGAATCTAACAGTCAGTAGGCAAATGCATTCTTAGGGATGGGTAAATTTAGAAACCTTAAAAAAAAAATCAAACATACCATTCTTTTCTCCTTATAATGTTTATTGTCATTGATTTTTTTATTTTTGAAAGACACATATGGACATCAGAATTTAAGATACAGTTAAATCTTTCCTTATGAAATTAATGGCCCTGCTCTTGATAAAAACTGAACTGTGGATCCCCAAACTTTCTAGGCAATGTGAAGGCCTTGAGTTTAGCCTTTGTAGGGATACACATTTATACTAGAGTATCTGCGATGAGGAACACTTTGTTATCCTGTTAAAGTAAAACGGAAGACCTCCTCCCCATGCGACCCCATGCTACGGAAGTATGAAGAGAATTCCTTGTTTTATTTTTTTATCTTTTTAAAGATTTTATTTATTTATTTGAGAGAGAGACAGGGAACATGAGCAGGAAGAGGGGCAGAGGGAGAGGGAGAAGCAGACTCCCAGCTGAGCAGGGAGCCCGATGTGGGACTCAATCCCAGGACTCTGGGATCATGACCTGAGTCAAAGGCAGATGCTTAACTGACTGAGCCACCCAGGTGCCTCAAGAATTCCTTGTTTTAAATCTTAGATTCAGAACAGATTTTCAAGACAGCCTTTTCTCATATCTTATTTCATGATTGTCCTCAGCACTATTGACTTAAAATGTGAGTGCTTAAGTACTGAGCTTCATGTCAGATCACTTTCCAGCCCCTGGTTGGTATTAAGATAGAAGGATTAAGGATTAAGATGGCCCCTTTGGAAAAACAAGTGTGTTCTGGTAATTATCTTTTTATTTTCTTTTTCATGCTTTTTTTTTTCTGTTTTAATTTTTGTTTTTTAATCCTCGTTCTCAGGGCCCATAGTCCTAGATCCCTTAGCAATAAATATATCCTCCACAAACCCATCCTGACCAAGGGCTCTTTTTGCTACTGTTTTCTTAGGATTTAGGACTTAGTTTTTGGCATGTCAGATTAAAGTTCATAGAAATTCGAGCTTTGGTATTTTCTTGTTCCTGGTCTCCTGTATCCTAAATGTGATGAAAGATTTTCCAGTTCAGTATTGTTCTCTTAAAGAGCCTCCTTCTCTCTCAACCTGCTCTTTATCTGTAGCCAAATGCTGTACTTTGGCTTTCTTCTTAACTATCTTTTTCACAAAAGCCAACTGTGCAAACTAATTTATAATATGTAATCTCTCTGTAGCTCATACAATGATTTTTTAAAAAAAATATGATTTATGAGTTACCCTGAAAAGTAGCAAATTAGTCTCAATTAATGAAATTTGATTAAAAAAAATGAGGCCATGGTGAATTTTTGAAGCCTTTGTGCATATAGCTAAATACTGAAATTTCTCAAGCATATTTAAAAGTATCTGATATGAGTAGCAACTCAAATTTGGTCTTCTTTATGTCAAGAGAGAGGGAAAGCAAAATCAGAGTATTGAGAAAAACACTTTTTTTTTTTTAACCCTGCATGGATAACAGAAACAAATTTGACGGACAAATGTGTTTGGGTTTTATCCACATTGTATTCAAGTTTCTGAATAAACCAGTGTTTGTGCAGAGGGAGTGGTGAGAACCTGGCTGCGAATTCACCTGCTTAGCGTATTTCTTTCTTTCCACAGGGTAGAGGGTCTTCTAAACCCAATGCTGGGGAGAAAGTGAGGCTACGTCAGTGTAGAGCCCAAGAAATTAAGTTTTTTTTCACATGTTCCTTTTTCAGATGGCTGTGACCAAGAACTCTGTTAGAGGAGCAGAGTTGGGATTGTTTACATTTATTTTGATTTTCATTTTTCATTGTCCCTGCAAGGGAAACTTCTATCATGCCTTCTTTTATCTTTAAATTTACTGCCTTTGCAACACATCTGAGGCTAATGGCCATAGTAAGAATACGCATATGCCTTTTTCTGATTTTTGTATTACATCTAGATCATATTCTCTCCATCAGGATTTTGCACATAAGCATTTTCGTTAAAATGTATAATGGTGTAAAAAGGAAAGATATTTCCTATTTAATTCCTTGAAATGTTAGCATATTTAGCTATGTACAAAACTCTGTCTTGACATAGTTTATATGAGAAAGTCCCTTAAATGGATTCAGCCATTTTATGTAATATTCTTGAGAGAGATTGGATATAAAAGCAATACAAAAAATGAAATCTGTGAGTATAAAAAAGGCACAATTTTCTTTTACTTATTCATGGGAAGAGCATTGTTTGGTATTTGATATTACAAAATATTACCTAAATTTCCTAAAAATTATCCCAAACTCATGTCTCAGATTTAATGAAATACATCTCAAATTGCTTTTATTTCTATTTACAAAAGAACTTTTTCAAGCAAAAGTCAGTTTGATTCTTAATAAAATAGGGAAGCTCTGCTTATAAATTTTACCAAAACTTTATATCCAATTCTGAATTTTTTTGCTCTCTAGTGTGTTCTGCATATCATCTTGGTTATTATAGTTGTTGTTACCTCTTCTATATGCGGGAAGCCGCTTCTGTATGCATGAAGGAGGTGCAGAAGGCCACTTCCAAGCTAAATGCATGAGGTCAATCAGTTCTTAACCTCAAAATCATTTTCTAAACCCTGGGGAAAACTTGGGTGTCTTTGCTTTGCTTATGGAAATTATCTTGTGACATAAGTGAACTTCCTTATTCCTGAGCAGCATGCTAATTTTCCAATCTAATATTATGGTGGTGATCCTCCCTCCCATCCCAGGCTGGCTTCCTGCAGCTTTTTAGTTGGTATAGTAATATTGTAACTCTCAGTCATAGCAAGAAGTAACTATCTTTTTTAGAGGCCAGGGTTAAAATGTCACCAATTTTGTTTCCTTAGTTTATACTGGCTGTGCTGACTCCAGTGAGCTTCTTTCTTACTGAAAGAAGATGTGGGATTTTTACTTGATTCTATTCCATTTGTCCCCTACATGTCAAGAAGATCATAAAGCTACACCATGTGTGTGTGCTCTTAACCCCATGTATGGGCTGTCCTCAATAAATTTTTGATTTTGATTTGGGTATTTTTTTAAATCCTTTTTAAAAATTATTATCCTGCTGAATGAAGTTAGCCTTGATATTTTGGATGCCTTTCTGTGTTCAGTTTACTGGGATAACACATAGAGCAGTGTGTTCTAATTGTTGCATTTTGGGTGAATATCTTGTAATGTGGGTGAATATCTTGTAATGCTTGAAGTCAGACATGTTCCTGAACAACTCTTCCTGTCTACAGATGGTGGCAGCAGAAGCAAAGGAGAGCATTTCCCTTACGAACAGGAAATCAAGTTCTTCGCTAAAGTACAGTATACAGCCCATTTTGGTTTTGCTTCAGTATGTGTGTTTACCAAATATACTCTATAGGTCTTTGCCTCTTTCCAGGGCGTACTGGTCTACAAATGTGAATTCTGCAAGTAAATATTCTCTGGCACCGAAATAACTGCTTGAATCATGTGGGATAAATTTGTTGCCAGGATACTTGGTCATGCTTTAACTCCCTGTTCTTCCTGCCATAATCCTCAAATCACTTCCATCTATATGGAGCCTAATTCAAAGCTCCCCTTCTTGGGGCTTTTATCAAATGACATAGAAGAAAAATATCTACTTCTTAATATGCGACGGTGGTTATGATTTAAAAAATTATGAGCATTTCTTTTATAAAGAGGAAAAGCATTTTTCATTTAAAATTATAAAATTTAAAAGTTTTACATTATAAGAAGCTTTACTGTATAATCTTTATTGTGGGACCTCTGTCCTCCTCATTTTACAGATGAGAAAGCTGAGGATCAGAGAGGATAAACTGTTTATATATCAACTGTATCCATTTCTATTATTCATTCCATTTAATAAGAATTTATCAATAATCTGCTTTTTGCCTGGCACATTCATGGCTTTCTTTCAGCTAATAAGGGAAGGAGACAGAGTGTTGCAGATTCTCCACATTGGGTTCATTCACTTACACAGCATATACTATGTGCCTAGTCTCTGTCAGCTGTTAGACTACATCCCGGGGATTACTCTCATGGACACAGAATGCCCTTGGGAAGTTTTCCTGTTTATGGTATGCTGCAGTTAACTGGAAGACTTGATGTTTTCTGTCAGTTTACTTTCAAAGTACTTGCATTTGGTGGTTACTGTAGATCATTTGCAAAATGGCACGTTATTTCAATTGATTAATATTTGGCTTCTGTTATATGTTTTCAGCCCTGTGCCCTTTCTGTAAGGGAGATTTCTCTTGTCTTTTCTTATCACTCAATATAGTGCTCAAAATCTGTATCAACCATCTCAAGTTTGTCTTGAGCTACATATTGCTGGTTATTCTATTCTGTATACAATCTATACAATCTATGGATTGTAATCCCCCTAATAGCCAATTATTACAAATGCTGTATTCATGGCCTCTAATCATACATTTAAAATACATTCTTGTTTCGCCCTGACTATGTACTCAGCACCCCTAGTGATTTTGTTTGCAGATGCTTCATGTGGTTTAATTTCTTCTATGATTCATTCATTCACATATTTATTGAGTAGCTATTATGTGCCAGTCACTAAGTTCAAGCAATGTCACAACTTTCTAGGAAGATTACAAAACATTTATATTTTGCTATTATATAAATATGCTATATACACGACATTGTAGGAAAAAAATGTAGTTAGACAGACTTGAGTCTAAATACCGGTAATGCCAGTTATTATTACTTTTCTCATTTATTTTTTAACCAGTATTGATCTACTAGGTCCCACAAAGTCCTACGTGCTGGTAATCCAGTTAGTAAACAAAACAGAGCAAAGAGTGGTCATAGAGGCTAGGAGAGGGCAATAATGGGAACAACCCAGAAATGTCTATTGTATATACCTTATAGACTCTTATGGAGAGAGACTAATTCAAAATCAAAGTTTTTTGTTTTGTTTTTGTTTTTTGCAAATGATGCTATAAGAACAGAGAATATGGAGGTTTTATCTAGTTGAGGAGGTCAGTGAAGGATTATCTGAGGGAGTGTCACTGGGCTGAGGTCTGCAGGAGTGGAGTGAATGGATTATGGGGTGTGGGAAGAGCATTTCAGGCATAGGGAATGGCATATGCAAAGCCTTGTGGTGTGAGCATACAGGGTGAGGAGGGGGAATTTGCCAAAGACCAGCAGCATTAGAATCCAGGAATGGCGAGTGGGCCTGGAGAGAGGCCAGGTAAGAACACTGTGGAGGTAGGTAAGTGGGCAACGTGACTTTGAGTAAGTCACTTTCTGCACCTCAGTTGAATAACTATAAAACAGGGGTGATGACACTTGCCATACAGAGAAGTTGCTAGGAAAAATGAAATGACAGTATGTCAGTTGCAATCCTCACACTTAGTAGAGACTCCATAAATGGTAGTTGTTGATTATTTTTGAACCGATGGGGCACTGAACTACATTAGATGAAAATACTAAGAATATTTCATTTTGAAAAGATATTGAAAGTAATTCCAAACTGTTGAAAATTTGGTGTGTTCCCCATAATCACGTTCTGTCTCACGTATGCACACGTGC
Organism: Halichoerus grypus; assembly: GCF_964656455.1. NCBI lineage: Eukaryota > Metazoa > Chordata > Mammalia > Carnivora > Phocidae > Halichoerus > Halichoerus grypus. Next base: position 74,237,692 of record NC_135718.1, read on the forward strand.
ATATGCACGCACACACGGGGACCGGAGATAGGGTGAGATTTAAGAGAGGTGTGCTCTAAAATCCTGCCGACTAGCATGGCTACGGATATTGGGGGACCTACTGGGTGTGGATAGAACTCTGGCTGCTCCAGGGCCTCAGCCCACTGTGTAGATCTGTTCTCTTTTCCTTTCTTTCAGGTTGTTCTTCCTTTAATTGATCAGTATTTCAAAAACCATCGTTTATACTTCTTATCTGCAGCAAGCAGACCTCTCTGTTCTGGAGGACATGCATCAAACAAGGAGAAGGAAATGGTGACTAGGTAAACAGCTACATAAAATAAAGACTGTTGTGGAGTGAAGTGTATTTGCATTGGAGAAAGAGCTGCTGGGGACCTTGAAATGGGAGCATGCAGAGTGGCCCTCCCCTTCCCCCCCAGCTTCCCGACCCCTGGCCCTTTGGAATCAAACACTGTGAGGAGGATGCTCTCTGCAAGTTAATACATGTGTTCTAAATGTTGAGTTTTCTTCTATTTTGCTGCTAAATAAAATGCTGAATAGAAGGAATAAGGCAACCAGTACAGAATCCACAAGTAGAGGCATCACTGGATTAGTATTTGTGATAAATGGTGCTTTTCACATTACTTCCTTTAAAATTTATCCGGATCTATTATTTTTGCCAAAATTTTGAAAAATACAGGCATTTTTCTGGAGTGTAAAATCCCATTTACAGAAATTATCTTTTCCGATGTTTGTTTGAAAATAATGACCAATCGTGGAAGAAAATGACCTACAAATATGTACTTTCTGAAGATTTCCCCTCACACTACTCAAGCTGGCATCTTAGCCACGCTTTCTCATTTCTGTTTGAACCTAAGTATTCCTCGTAGATTGATTTGTGATTCTGCTGGGTATTTCAAGTCTGATTTTTCAGAATTCTGCCAAAATTTAGTACTCGTGAGATTCGACTACTCAGCAAATCTATTTCTGTATTACCAAATCGCACTGGAATTGACACCAAGCTTTTAGATTGTGTTTGGAAAAAAAAAATTTTATATAAAAGTGAGTAACCTACACAAAGCAGAATACAAGATTTCCTTGGACTTGACTTTAATGATCTGTGATGTCATGTGATGTAAGATTGCAACAGGGTTAAAAATGGCCCCAAACTTCTTTAAATAATGATCTTCCTGTGAAGTTGGTAAAACCGATTATAGTTAAGGAAACAGAGAATCCATCCAGTGGCATACTTTGTTTCCACCAACTTTGTTACCCGAAAAAGAGGAGTGAGGGGCTACTTTCCAAGACGTGAATCCCCTTCCCCTTCTCCCTTTGGCGTGGTCTTCTTTCCTCTTTCCCCAGGAGAGAGAGGCCCTTCCCTCTGCATTTCACAGGCTCACCATCCCCAGGGGACTGGGAGTGTCTCAGCAGCTAGAAAATGCCAGGGCATCAAGTTACCTTTAAACACCCTGCAGCCCTAACTGCAAAGTCTCCTCACACTCCACCCCACCCCCGCCTTTTATAACAGCAGCTTTGTTCCCAGAGTTGTTGCTGATGTAGCTGTCACTCAATTACGTAAACTAAGAGACAATGCAGTCAGAGAATGTAGGAAAAAATACAAGTATGCAAACTCTGTTCTTTCCCCTCTCCTGTATCATGTTTTATCTTGATTACGTTTCATTCTTAGAACTGTTCCCTGACCTCAGAAGTAACTAATTTTCCTTTGCCGACTCTCCCTCATAGAATAAATCAGAAGAGCATTGCTATTCTGTGCCAGCCTCAGTTAATGTGGTTTGGGGGCCTGAGGTACCCCCTTTTTATTAACATTGCACCAGAATGTTTTCCATAATGTCATCTTCAATTTTTCTTCACCTCCTGGAAAGAGGGTTGGCAAATTTTACTTTTCCCTTTACCATTTCCAAAAGAGAAATCCATCTAAAATAACAACATACAGGACTGAGACACACACTAACAGGAGTAGCTTAATTTCATCACAGCACCTGTGCACCAAACGTAGATAGAATTTAACCTCAGAAAAATTTTGGAATGAAAAAATGAATTAAGGTAATAATAAATTATGGCACATGCAAAATGCTGTCCAGTCACTAAAATTATGCATGCAAATATGTAATAACCTAGGACAATGATTATTTAAAAAGTAAAATATATATTTAAATAGTATGCATCCAGATTTTTTAAAAACCTATATTTGTATATGTAGAAAAATACTGGTAGGGAAGAAACTTGATTTTAATAATTGTTTTCATTGGGGGTAGTATAGTAGATATTTTTTCTTACTACTTTTGTATATTTTTAAAGTTTTTAAAGTGAAAAAACTTTTATAATCATAAAGATGTGTTTTAAAACAACCCGAATCACCATCAAACTAACAAAAACCGACTAAAATTTTTGTTTGATATGTTAAAATGGTATCACTGAGATTTATAAATGTGTGATTTCTTACCACTTCAGTTAAATATTACTTCAGTGAATAAAATAGGTAAAAAAAAAAAAAAAAGGATAAAACGCAACAAAAAATACTGGCCCTGCTACTATGGATAAGCAGTCATGCCTTCATACACAGGTTGAACACTGAAGTGATCATTTTAATTTGTATTTAACAGTTGTGTGTAGCAATAGTTCTGTGGGTCTAAGTTAACTTGCACATTTAAGAACAGGTTGTTTCCATTGGATGTTTAGATACTTCTCGCACTAGACATCACGTATTGAGCATTTACTATATGATCATGTGTGTGGAAAAGGGTGAGGTATGGCCTCTGCACTCTGGGAGTGTACCCGGCAATAGCTGGGTATGTGAGTAGAAATACAATTCTAGAAGAAAGCCATGCAGTGCTGTGGGATTCCAAGTAAAGTGAGGCCACACTGGATGGGTATGGGCAGGCTAGAGATAAGGGAAAGCCATGATAATTCACAATTGATCTTAAAGAACATGTAGGTCATAGATTCAGAAGGGGGACTATTTTCTACATGTAGATAATAGCATAGAGAGTGTAGAACATAGTAATTTAGGGGCAATGTGGGTTATGTAGACTCCTTATGGAATACTGTAATTGACATTAACTGCCAGAATAAGGCATCTTCTTCCTTTTTTCTTTTTAATGTTTACACTTAGTCTTTTTTACTTAATTCATTAGCCCTAGGAAGCCACTGAGATATAGGGCAGTCTGGCAGCAAAAGCAGGATGGAGACGAGTCAGCTTGCTAGGAGGCCATGACAGCAGTGCAGGCTGTCGAGATAGAACTGCTTCCTCAAATAGGTGGTTCTACCCACTGATTCATTCAGCACGTATTTCTGAATGCCTGCCATGTGCAAGGTGCTGTCCTGGGTTTGAGGATGAACAAGCACATAAAACAATGCAGTTCCTAACTCCAGTGTACTTCAAAGTGCAGCTCAGTACCTGCTTACATGTAGAGCTAACCACTTAATAAGTTGTGATGAGTAATGAAAACGTACATAAAGGTCTGGGAATATAGAGAAGATACACATGCAGAGTGGGGCTGGCTATGGGAAGCATGGATGAGAGAAAATCACAGGGCAGGGCAATGAGTCCTATGGAAGGTAGGAAGAAGGAGGTCAACATGGCGCTGGAGTTTCAATGCTGAGTGGTTGGAACAATATTGGTGGTGACAGCAAAAAGAAATGGCAGAAGAACTGGTTTTGAGAAGAAGATGTTAAATTTGGTTAGGGAATCATTGAAGTATATAAGTAAGTAGTAGCAGGTCATTCGGCTGGAGATGTCCAGCCAAAGGTTGGAAATGAGTGTTTGGTATTGGTGGAGAGACCAAAGCAAGAAATGACATATTCAGAGATTGTACCCCTGTGATGCTCCAAGTTCTGAAATCAGATGAAGGGGGAGTGGAGAGAGAAGCAAAAAGGTCTGAATACCAAAACTTGGCGAATTATTCCATCTGAAGGGTTTTCAGAAGTGGGTTCTTGAAGAACACTGAGAATGATTAATTAGAGAAAAAGGGGAAATGCATTGCTGTAAAACAGAATTCCGATTTTCCCAGATTGAAATAGTCGATGATGCCACATACCGCAGAGAGCTCTTCAGGATGGAGGTTGAAAAGGTGTTATTAGATTTGCTGACGGGCAGGTATTGCTTTTCAGTAGAGCAGTGAAGTGAAAAGCAAAATGACAAAGCAAGGCATCGAAGCTAAGGAAGTGTAGATGCATTATAAATTCTTAAGAATGTTAGTAATGATGGGATATACAGAAAGGGGATAACAACGTTATGGAAAATATTTTTGGAGAAAACTATAGGCCAAAGCTTACAGTAATGAAACCTTAGAGTCGGTATAGAAACTACACTCTGAAAGTGGATGGCACAGGAGAGGAAAAAAATATAATTTGTCCTTTGGGTGGACTTGGTTTTCTACATATCTTTATTTCTCTCTGGTAGCACATTGGCCACTGATTAGGAACAACTAAAGTTAAGAAGCAGTTGCTACAATAAGTCATTTTTCTCAGACAAACTCTCAGACATTCAATATCCAACAGAATGGGATACAGAGCAGTTCTGTTTTCCATCACAGCAAAATGTCCTAGGTCTGGATGAATTGGGTTAAAACATGATCCTAGTGTCCTAAATTCAACATTATCTCCAAATGTTTCATGCTGATCCTAGAGAGTCTCAGTAAGCAGTAAAAGAGATCACTTAAAATAGGTTGGTATACATGTAGAGATCCAAAATATGTACAATTCTAAGAACTCATCACTCTCTTCAGATGGGGACAGACCTTTGTTGAGTTAGCATGCATAAGGCTCAGTGGATGAGGGCACCTGGAAAAAGTTGCTTTAGGTTTATTGTCTTTTTTTTCCTTACAGTATAGCACAAAGATGAATAATAATGCAGCTCAGGAGGCTGATGTCTCATTTTAAATTCTAATATCTACTTGAACAGATCATTGTTTCCAAAACTTTTAGAACTGCTAGGGGATTTCTCAAGACCTCAAATTCACTTAGACATTTGTCGATGAATGTTCTCTTGGAAAAGCTATACAATGCTCTATATAATTAATTTTCGTTCTTACCTTATTGGCATAGTTACTGAAATGAAAAATGGTAGCCAAAACTTCGTGTAAAGAAGGTCAGTATCACCAATGTGATTCCCTGTCTTTCTCCCATCCTGCCATGAGCGCGACTCCATTTTTTTTTTCCCATGGCATAGTGTATATTCTGACGAGTGTACATCTGCACACTGCTGTTCATGGGAGAGCTTTGCAAGGCAGAATGGGACAGTCAGAATATAGCTGTTTCCGTCATTGGAACAGTCAAGCTGGGTGTGGGTAGCACTGTATGAATGGATCGTCAAGGCTAGAGGTTTGGTAAGCTCGGGTTATGCAGATCCTGTGCTCTCCCCAGAGCTCAGGAGAGTGTGGGTAGATGTGACACTAGTATCAGTTGGAATACGGAAGGATAGGTATCATGGTAGAGATTTGCAAAAGAGTTCCCCTTCCAGCTCGGACTGGCAGGGGAGAAGGAGCCCTGGGTATTAGCCAAGGCTTGTTGGAGTGGACTTGTCCCGTGCTGAATCCTGAGGGGTGGGTAGAAGGGAGTGTAGCAGGGAAGTGAGTGAAGGGTATTCCCCAAAATACTTTTAAGGAGCTTACTAGACTGTGGCCTGGTGGCCAGCCAGGTCAGTAGCAAGTCTTGCCCAGGGTTCTGGGGTCTGATGTATGAGTTAGTGCATACCAGCGCTATCATGCTGAATGCAGGCCACCCTTCCTTGCAGTCTCCCACTACTGATCCCCAGGGACGACACAGAGACCTAGAGGAGATAAGAAACCAGCTCAACTCAAGCCTTAGCATTGAGATCCCTTGAAGTTATCCCATCTGTAATGTTTATCAGTTGTTCAAATTCTGTCTCTCCTTCACTGTGTTCAGATTCACTGGATGCTTTGTAAGGGATGTGATCACGGTTGGAAAAAAGGAAAGTTCAAATGATAAACATACTGAAACTTCAAGTAACCTTTTATGCCCAATGTGCCATACTTCTGGTTTTAAATAATGTCCATGACAACAATACAAATATTCTAGAATTCCAGTGGTTACATTTGGGCAGATAAAATTTAAGTGTGTTCCTTGTGGTATTTGAGTAGTTATATTTTTGTGGAGTTCATATAGATGGCTTTTATATTAATTAGCTTTGCTTTCAAGTTTTTTTTGGTTTCTTTACTTATAATATGTGCTTTTTTAACCATGTTTGTTAAAGATATGCACTCAGAGATTCTTTCTTTAATACCTTTACTCCACATTCTGCTCAGAGAATTGATTCTTTCTGCGTGACATCATGTTGCTTTTTCCTGCTCATATATCAGCTGTTTATTTTTCTTTTTTTCTTCTTTTTTTTAATTTTATTTTAATTTCTCCCTGTCTTTTCTACCTTCCCTCCCCGTTTTTCCCCCTTTCTCTTTTGTTTTTCTTTTGTCTTCAGCCTATTCTGCAAACTTGGAGTTCTTGTCAGGCATAGGATTTCACTATTTGGTAAGGAGACCCTTGAAACGAATACGGGCATGGCCATCACTTGGTTTTCTTTGCCAGTTTTGCACTGTGTTGTGTGCTGCTATGTTGCATGAATGCATGTTTGCATGGCTGCATGCATGGTCGTCATAGGCCAAGATAAGGTCCTCGAGGTCGTTTGTAAGTAGCATTATCTGTGGTGAAATTGAAGACTAACTTTTTCATGCTGGTCCAAAGCACATTTGGGAAAATCAAAAGGTTTTATTATGAAAGAGAAAAATGAATGCAAGTGGCAGCTTCTGCCATATTTTATTTCAGAGGGGTGAAGCAGAACCGGGCCCTCGAATTTGTCTATTTCCAGTAGATTGCAGAATGAGCTGTCATAAATCAAAAAATTTTAACTGCACTTATTTTAATTTTTTTTTTTTTTTTTTGTAATGCTCTTGACTACAGATCTGCATGTTGACTGCATTCCAGACACTGGAGCTTCATAGTAGAGACAGTGAGGCAAGGACTTTACTTGGCAAAAGGGACTTTTCGAGTCCATTTTTGTTTGTGTCTGGGTATTCACGTAACTAAAGTCCGCCCATCCGAGCACCTGCTTTTGGACACTTTCCACAGGTCCTCCTTGCTGTGGAGCTGTAGGACCCAAGAGAAACTGGCAGAATTTGTGTTTTTATTTCCTGTCTCTGCTTTTATAAACCACAAAAGCAAACGTCAGCCCTGTGCGCGCTAGGTGATGAGACAGTGTTGGGGTAAAATCGGTCATAAAATATTGAGTGTATTGATACAGATGCTGCAAGTTCAATTCCATTTACAGGAAGAGCTAAGGATTATGTCATTTCTTTAAAAGCCACAATGAATGATCGGAGGAATAGGTATGTGTGTGAATATATCTTCTCTCTCTCACACACACACACACACACACACACACATTACTTTTAAGTCCTTTAAAACAGTCTATTTTTTGAGAAATGATAGTTTCTGGATATAATTCCTTAAACCTCTGTTTGGTTTCTAATTTTATTAGATCCAATATTTGGTGCTCTTAAATTTAGTAATTGAAGGTTCTATTTCATTTAAATTGCCTGAGTTTTTGCATTAATGTTTCAGTTATCCCAAATCAATGTGCAGATGATCTTCAAGATAATTTCTAGTTTACTGACCTTTGTTTGACTTCTCTTCAACATAGAAAAATTTCTGTGAACATTGTGAAGACAGAATTATACACTCCTCAACTTTCTCGTAATAACAGTGGATTCAAGTGTCCTCCGTTAGTCTTATTATATATCATTCTGACGGGGACCCCTTTTCTCAAGTGCAGTGTTTGCATTCTTACTAATGAGCATAATAATACTTTCTTGTGTGCTATTTCTAACTTCTTGCATATTGTAAATTCTTGGTTTTCTATGTTATATTTCACTATAATTTTCTTTAAAAATTTTTTTGAGGTATTCCACATATAGAACAAAGTACACAAATCTTGAAGATAGCTTAATGATATAGTTTGTTGAAATTTTACGTATATATATGGATCAAGACATAGAACATTTCCAGCATCCCAGAAGCCTCCCTTGTGCCATTTCCCAATTTATTATCTTCTGCAAAGAAATTATATGTAGACCTCCATTACCGTGGGTTAATTTTGCCTATTCTTTAATCTCCTGTTTTTTTTAAGGGTCCAGTAATTGAAGATAAATGCACAATAAGACTTGTCATACCTCCACTTTAACATCCATTCCATCCCTGTGTGATGCTGATATCCCATTTAGGCACTGTATCTTAAACCCCTTAGCCTTTAAATACTATTACTTTTATTTTTAACAGGAATTTACTGGAGAGCTACTATATGTCTTTGCCTCAAAAGTGTATTGTGTGTCTTCTTTATATTATTCTAGCCTCTCTTGTTTTCATTGTTTCAAATTTGCTTTGGCATTTGCCTGTAAAGTAATATAAACTTCAAGAGGCCTTCATTAGTCAAACATTTTCTAATACAGACTGGTCAAGTTATTGGAATTTTAAGTCTTATCCATGTCATCTCTACACTTGACAGTTATAACCTGACTTTAGACACTAATAGGATGTCCCGGGAAAATAGTGGGCTTCGAATCGGAAAACCTAGATTTAAACCTAGATTTAAGTGCTGTATTTGCAACTAGACCAGCTGAATGATTTAGATAAGGGACTTGACTTCTCTGAACTCTTGTTTTTCTTTTTGTTTTTGTTTTTGTTTTTGTTTTCATTTTTAAAGCAGGTTCGAATGACTCCTGATCTTAGAGATCAGTTACACATAGCTGATCTAATGTAGGGTAATGAATGCTCAAGTGCTGTGGAAACTTTAACTGTCCAGCTTTCAAATCTAAGGGATTCCTAGTCTTATTTGCACAGTTTTTATTTAGATAAATCAAACTACAAATGAACCAGACTAGGGGACTTGGCTATTTAAAGTACCTGTACAATGAAGGCTCTATAATCTTCCCATTTCCAGAGTTCAATGGAAGTGGTATGCCAGGTATTTATTTTTGATGTGTCAGTTCTGCTATTGTGGCTTTCCCTAAAGAGAGAGACCTAATGATATATATGATATATATATACAGTGGCCCTTTATAGTCCTATTAATCTCTTATTTTTTTTCTTTCTCCCTTCTTTTACATGATACCATTTTCCATATTCTGATGGAATAAATGAATAAACTGATGATCAAAATGTTTTTCCTGTACTGACTTAGTTCAAAAAACTTTCTATGACTTAAGCTAAGGGTAAATTAAGATAGTTTGAAATGGAGGTTAGCAAAGAAATACTTGGGCTTTGTGTCTTATGAACAATGAGCAAAGATAAAGATGTAGAAAGATACACATTAGCCTTCAACATACCAGGAAGGTGAGATTGGAGACACAAGGGGGAACATTAATGTAAACCAACAGACAAAATACTTGTGGTGAGATCAGGGTTTGATGAGTAATGGACTAAATTTATTCCAAGCTGGCTACCAGGTTGTCATTGTACCTCCAGACCTTATCTGTAGTTGAAACTTACCTGATATATTGAAGATTCCCCCAATTTTGACTTCTCTTTGTGTATGTCTTTTACCTACTTTAAGATATGTTCTATACATTGAGGCACACTAAGAATTAAAGAGATCAGTCATGTTTTTATGCTTCATATATTCTTTTTGAGGTGTTTAAACCATTTCATTTTATATTTGAAAAAGGTAAGTTTTTTAAAAAGGGAAACAAGCCCTTTTCCCCAGAGAACAGTAGTTCTGGTGTATCCACTAAAGTGCTTTATGGAAAAAAATAATAAATTAGTGTCTTCATAATATATATATAGGCTTTCTGTTTGAACTCTGGAATGCTTGTCAGTGATTGTAAGTTGGTGCACTCTAGTATTTTAGAAAATTGGTTAGGGCGTGGATAAGACCCAGGCAAGCTGAGAAGTAGTAAGGATCCCATTGGCCATTTTCAAGGACCCATTATTGATTAATGGAATATTGCTTTTAATCCCATTATTTTATCCCACTTCTGCTAAGTAGAAATTCTGATTACTAATGTCAAGGCAGTTAGAAAATACATAAGCCCTCCTATTACAGCCCGTTTAAGCCTTTCAGTCAGTTTTAGAGGAAGCAGAATCCGTAACTAAGCCTCCAGCAGGGACCGAGATGGTACCACAGGTGTATGCCTATCAGGGCTTCTTAAGGGCTCTATTTTTATATGTGAAAATAAATCTAATGCCTTAATGACATTCATTTGACGCATTCATTCAATAAACACTGACTGTGTTCAGCTGTGTGGGAGGCACGCTTTCAGGCTGTGGGGATAGGAAAATGAAGATTTCTACACCTGTGCACTGCAACCAGGCCAATCCAGGCATCTGTCACCTGTCCTCCTCCACGAGCAAAGTGGCCATTCTGTCTGAATCCCCTCTTGCTCTTCCAAACCATGCTCCACAGCAGTTCAGTCTTCCCAAACCCAGTCTCTCCTGTCACACTCCTGCGTATTCAGTGGCTTCCCTTTGCTTGAAAATAAAAATTCTGAACCTGGCCACAACAGTATTTCACAGAGTGTCCCCAGTGTACCACTCCATCATTTCCTGGCACTTTCTCGCTCTCGACAGTTCCACCTAAGTGGCCCTCTTTCTGCTTCTTCAAAGTGTTGTATTCCTTTCTGTGCAGGGTCTTTGCACATGCTATAATTCCTGACTGGAATGGGGTCTCCAGACGTAGCAGTCACCTCTCTGGTCCTCTACACCCATAATGGAGTAAACCACTCATCCTTCAGACTTCAACCTAAATATTACTTACTCTGTCAGGAGAACCTTCCCCAATCTCCCTGATTTTACTCCCTCCCCCTCCTATTACAACATTCTCACAGCTCCCAGTACCTTTCCTTCATCTCAGTGATGATGTCACCAGATTCACATCTCTCACTCGCACAAACCTCTCTGCTCACTGAGGGCTTATTGTTGTATCTGAGGTCTGGCACATAGTACGTATTTATCAATATCTGATGATTGAATGAGTGAACGAACTAGGTCCTGCCTTCAGGAAGCCTACAGTCTGATAGAGAAGAGTAGACACTAAGAACGATGCAGTAAGAGCTCTTGATTTTAAACTTTCTTACATTCATGAATAACTGAAATTTTACTTTTTTTTTCCTTATGAGATTATTAAGAAAAATGTAGTACCCAGTTATCCCACAATTTATAAGAATCACATTTTTATTTATTTATTTTTTTTATTCCTTAAGCTGTACGAGAAAACACTTAGGGCACTTACACTGAACAGGAAGTAACGTTTAAGTAATGACTCTTCAAACATGATCATTAAACCCAACCAACAGTGATCCTTTCAGCTACAGGAATGACTTGAGAAGGCTCGCACCAAACAGTTGTCATTTGGAGGTCTTTTCTACTTTCCCATTTTCTGGTGAATTTTTAACGTATTAGCGAGAGCGCAAATTGTCCAGAGTTACTGGAGAGTTTCCAGATTTGGCCGAGGGACTTCTAGGAAGGCCTGGACTCGAGCAAGCACTCAGTAACATGATGAGCATAGCACTCCAAAATTTCTCCTGGTTTGACCTCAGTGACCCTAGAGCCCTACGTGGCACATCATTAACTCCACTCCAATATGAGCCACAGGGCTATTGAACAAGATAAGGATTGTCATGTATTTAAATGAAGCAGTAGTTCTTGTTAAAATGTTGGGTTTTCTCCCTCCAGGTGGGGATGCCTGATTTAAACTGCTGCCTAAATCTTAATGTTATATTTAGAAGAGTTTCAAGAGTAAAGTTATTAATATAGTGGATTCTATCAGTTGGTATCTCTCCCTGATTAAAAAATTAGTGGGTTAAGTTTTGTTGGTCCATCTGTTATCTGCCCGCTCCCAAAACCCATTGAGGTGTTTAAAATGAGGACTGCTATCTCATTTCAGGAGATATTAGAAAATTAGTCCATGTACGTATTATCCTTAAGAAGGTTCAGTTCGTGCTTACTTTTGTTTCCTAGGACACAGAATGAAAGGAAAATTACTTAAAGTACTCAGAGTCTCTGAGGACTGTGCATATCTAAGAACTGAACCTGTCGTTATGCTGGGTATCTAATGGTTCAGTTATGCACAGCCTGCTACTTTTGCTGATTATTGTTGTCATCACTTGAGGACCATTAAGGTCTTTCCCTAACATAACAATTCTGTGGTTTGATGACCCTATACGTGGCAAAGACAAGAATTTCCTGGATTTAACTTGTTTTATATGTTATATAAAAAATAACCTATTTCTTATAGAGAGATACATTAGGTCAGAAATACCAGAGTTAAAAACCTATCATGAGAATCGTATCAGAAAGCAGTATTAGAGCAATACAGATGTTTCTTTGCCCTGTACATATTTCTATGAGAGAATGTCCTGATTTTGGAGTAAATGAATAGAATATGTAATTACGTAAAATATATTTTCAGTTTAACTGAAACTTCTCACCAAGTTAAAGTTTCAGTAATTTTATTCTGTTCAGGATTGCAGATTTCAGAAGGAATAAAGTCATTGGCACTTTTCAGTTTCTCTCTATCCCCTCCTAATTTGAGAGAAGTTTGTATCTCTAGCATAATTTTATTCCACATTATTAATGAGGATTCTGCCAAGATTAATCATTTCTTCAAAGGAGAGAATGCAGGGAGATATTGCCATGCAAGAAAAGTGAGGTAGAAGAACGAAACTTAGAATGGTTGTTACTGCTTTCTCAGTGGAGGGAAAGTCCATTCTGATCATACTCCATACATCAGATGGCAAAACAGAAGCAGGACATCATATGTCACATTGTGGGTAACACTAAAAGCTCCTGAGTTACAGAACCATATATTAAAAACCACAAAACAATTTGGGAATAAAATACAAAAAGAATATTTTGACTCTAACATCTTTAACTTCGTTATTTTTATTTAGAGAGTTATAGTATTGTATGAGAGTTGGTACAATGATTTTAAAAACTGGACGCTTGCTGTCTGTCACTGTTAGACTCGGGTATAAGTTATGATTTTAATTATGTACCTTTTATGCTTACACACTGATGCAAACACACAATCTTAAAGACAAATATGCAATCCACAGGGGTTTCCCTAGGTGTTTAGAGGTGATGCAGGTATGTTTGAAGCCAAAGGAAATAATTTGGACCTTAAAAGAGCGTGAGTTGAAAAGTATCAAACTTCTGGTTTTTATTCTAGTCTGGGTAGTGAAGCAATTACATGTAGTTAAATATTTGAAAATACAATCATCACTTTAAAATTTTACCATCGTACTACACGTTCACTTGTCTTTCCTGTTTTTACTGATAGCGTGATTGACATTTCTGGTGATGGTGATCTGGAGAGCCTGAAGAAGGGCAGGATGTGGGCAATTCTTATTTTATTTAAAACTCCTACTACAAGCTTTAATCTCTTCAAGACTAACCATTAGTTAGGCTTTTACCTATGCTGATAGAACAGATGCTTTTGCTTGGTCTACACCACAAAATGTTGAAGATTCAATTAATACTTTCCTCGATCTGTTAGGATCCTTTCTCCACCGCTTTTCACGCGGAGATGTTGCCGTTCAGAGTTCTCCTGCGTCTCCTACGGAGCACCCTGCTTCACGGGGCTTTATGGCTTGTGACTTTACAATCACAGAAATTTCACGTTCACCATATGCATTTTAATCTGACTCACAGAACTTTTCTGGCCAGTGGTACGGTTTCCTCCTCTTCACAGCCCACAAGATTCAGCTGAATGCCTGCTGTAGGCCAGACACTGTCCTAGGGCCAGACACTGTCCTAGGGGCCAGACAGACACTGTCCTAGGGGCTGGCCTACAGCAGGGAACAAAAGTCCCACCTCACGAGTTCTTATGAACGGAGGTTTAAAATACCCCAACCGCTCCTTTGGAAAAGGGCATGGTCAGGCTTAGGACAAAGTACAAACAAGGTCATCTGTACAAGGAGCCAGCAGACTGTAAGGGAAAGGGGAAAAGAACTGTTGAGTTTTAGGATGAGAGTGAGGGGCCAGCCTCTCTGACTTGGCGCTATTTAAATAATAGTTGCACGTTGCTGTGTATCCCATCTTCCTCCTGGGCCTTTATCTTTCTCCTTTTCTGTGCTGCATTCTCCTTATCTTTCCCACTTCCAAACATTGGAGGCCCTGAGACCCTTTTTCTTCTGTATTTATGCACATGCTGGCTTATTTCATTCAGGCCCACAATTTTTGAAAGTATCTGTATGCTTATGGTGCCCAAATGTATAGCTCCAGGTCACATCTGTTCCCTGCATCCCAGATTTGTGTACCAACTGCCTATTCTGCCTCTCTACCTGAGATCAACAGGCCCATCGTACTCAACCTGTCCAAAGCAGAGCATGCTACCTCCCCCGGCCCCACGCTGCCCCTCCTCTTCTCTCTCCTTTGGCTCCTTTCTTGCGCTCTTTCCACATCAGGAAATCTTACCACCATTCACCCAGTTGCTCATACCAAGTGCTCACCCAAACAGTCTTGGGGTTATCTTTAACTCCTTCCCATCTCATCTCGCGTTCAGGCCATAAGCATATCTTTAAAATAAATTCTTCACTGCGGATATCCTAATCCAAATTCACTGTCATCAATCCTCTGATTCTAGACGACTCTAGTAGATTCCTAACCGACTTCACTTTTGCCCTTCCAGAGTTTTGCACATGGTGAATTAATCCTTTTAAAATATAAATCAGATCCCATCCTGTTCAAAACCTTAAGAATGTCTCCCTATTGCACTTGGAAAAAAAAAAAAAATCAAAGTTCTTGCGCTGGTTGCAAGGCTCTAGAACCTGGCCACTCCCTTCCTCTCTACCTCATAGGGTCCTTCTTTCCCCTGAATCTTGATCATGCATTAGCCACCTCCACTTCCTTGCCTGGAACACCAGCCCCATTTTCTGCCTCAGACCCTTTGCACATGCTGGTCCCTCTGCCTGGGTGCCTTCTCCCAGATCTGTGCATGATTCATTCCTTCATTCAAATCTTTGCTCAGATGCCACCTTCTTAGAAAGGGCTTGGTGACCACTCACCCTATTACTCTGTCCAGTTGCTCTAATCCCTATCCCCTGATATATATATTAATTATATGACATATACTCTAAATTATTTAATTATATACAATCAATATAATCTACAAATATAAAATACTTATTTTGGTGTAGCCTTTTATTTTGTTTCATATTGATTTTTTTCTTAAAATTTTATTCCCTGTGTCCCCCATTAAAATGCAAGTACCATGAGAACTCTCTTTTACTTATTACTGGGACTTTGAGAATGCCTGGTATTTGACAAGTATTGATTGAGTGAATGAATCATTAAATGAGTAATACCTCTACGGACCACAGTGGAAGCTCTAAGACTGCCGCTAATCAGTAGACAAGGACGTAACAAATTCTGCCTTTCTGCTGATTTTGTCTTCATTATTACCAGAAATTCTGAGAATCAAAGCACAAGAAAAATGGAACATTTTATTTAAGAACTCAGAGTCTAGCAATGAATACCTTATTTTTTTTTTTCTTATTTGTATCGTATCACTAAACTGGCTTATCTAGGTTCCAAGGTAGTTGTTAATTTTCATGTGTATTTAATTCATTTTAGAATCTTTTTTTTTTTTTTCACAAAGAGTATAACATACTCAAAAGTTACAAAAACTTACATTCAAATAGGAGTCATTAATCTCTGGGCCCAGGAAATGACTTTATATATTATAAATAGGAAAGTATAAAATGAGGAAGTAACACTAACAGACTATATTGTGAGTGGTCAAATTACTTTGTAACTTTGGATTCATCATTTTGTTTATTTGCTCACATGTATCTTTATCACAGAGTAGAATGGACATAGTAATTGTATAATTCATATTTCTGTACTTTCTGATAAAACATGCCAATCAAAATGGGTGAATTTCATCTGACTTTCAAGAGAAGTCATCCCCATTTCAATCATCTCATAAGAAGAGGATTTAACTTCTTCAGCCACTGATGCTTATTTACAGGACAGTTTGGTAGTTCTTTTTTAACAAAGACCAAAAACATTCAGGCACATTAGTTCATCTTAATGCAGTTGGATGGAATAAGAAAGTAGAGACACTGGGGTAATTAAAAGGGAGTTAAATTTATTAGACTTTTAGCCCACCTCCTTTCATAAACATATGAGTTCACTTTAAAAGTTGACACACAATATGACTTAGAAAGAAGATGAGCCAGTATGGGGAGGCGAATATATTTGAAGAATTCAGTTAAAACACCTCAGCCTGGCACAACGCTTTGAATGCTTCTCGAGTATGTCAGCTATTTGATGAGACATGCTTTATTGCTTTTCTCCTTACATTTGCATAACCACTTTTGAGCAGAAAAACCGCATGATTTCAAACTTGATTATCAGAAAATCGTTTTAATCGCGTTATTATAGAATTGTACCATTGACTAATTTTTGGTACAAAAATCTTACTAGAAAAGAAGAGTGAGAAATCCTCAGGGCAATTTACACAGCCTTCTTTTTCCTCTTTAGGAAATGATGCCACATCAATTGTCAACTGCCTTCATATTTTGGGTCAGACTTTGGATGCCAGGTAAGTGAATACATTTTTGTCTACATGACTGTAGGAATGCTACACAAGAATATGAAGACTCACCTTGTCTCTTGATTTCATTCTTTGGAATTGTAATAAAGACTTAAGTGTGGGTGAAAAAATATTTTGTAAATGATGGATATAATGGCATTTTATTATTTTTATGATCTTGTATAAATTGTTAATTCACACTTCAAGTAATTTCTGTAGCAGCTAGGAATGTAATGGAGGGTTGAATTGGGAATGTATCACGTGAAGTAGAAATGGTAAGCTCCAACTTGAGAAGTCTTAGTAGCTTCTGGGTGTGGTACCATTGTGCTCTGCATTTGTGATACCATTTAGCTTTATAGGAACAGGGTTTTATTCTTATTTTACAGATGAGTAAAGTGAAGCTAAAGATTGCATAGTAAGTGTGGAAGTAGACCAATTCCCAAGTGTGTGTACTGCCCTCCTGGCAACATGACTGGAAATCCAATAGGTTGCCTAAATACAATATCAGTGTATCTCACAGAGTTGATTCAGCCTTTAAGCCATACATGTATTTCATTTATTATCCAGGATAAATCTAAATAAAAGTTCCTAAATGTCTCCTATAGAGAATATGCCATGATGCTTTTTATTTATTTTCACGTTTAAAATTTTATGAGAGGTGTTTTATATAATAAATGAAAAAAAAATAGATGCTATTATACACCTTCATTTCCTAACTAGACTTGGTGGCATTAGAGGGTCACTTCTGTACAAAGTTCAGCCTTTGGAGGCTCATTTAGCTGATTGCTACACTTAAAGCACAAAACATCCATATCATTTGATGACTGGGTTGAGCTGGGATTAAATGTTTCTTTCCCATACAGTGCCTCAGGAAACATTCTGGTTGTGTTGGATTTGGGATTAACTCAACTGGCTCAAAAGCTGTGTTTTGTCAGAGTATAAAACAAACACTCTCAAAATTTGAAAATACTGGTAGAAAATAGAAAGCATTAGCACCGCCTTTTGATCGGGGTCCTAAGTCAGTTGACCCTGAAGGCATTTAGGAAAGGTGATGCATTTACAGAGTGATACTGCTTGTAAGTTCAAGTGGGAGTGAATTGGGAGTGAATTAAAAAGATTTAGTTGACTGAGTGGCTGTAATGGATAAATGGAGAGTAGAAGCATGTTTTATTTGTATTCCCACTTGCTCCTTTTGCAAGGTGTATGTTCTCCCTTCTTTCCTTCCTAGGACCGTAATGAAGACTGGCCTAGAGAGTGTTAAAAGCGCGCTCCGAGCTTTCCTGGACAACGCCGCGGAGGATCTGGAGAAGACCATGGAGAATCTCAAGCAGGGCCAGTTCACCCACACCCGAAACCAGCCCAGAGGTGTCACTCAGATTATCAATTACACCACAGTGGCTCTGTTGCCGATGCTATCATCATTATTTGAGCATATTGGCCAGCATCAGTTCGGAGAAGATCTAATATGTATGTGAATCTGTTACTTAGAGTTTCATTATCTAATAGTACAATGAGAAATTATAAAAGCTCCATCTGGTTGCTCAAACACTGCCTACTCGTTAAACTGCGCTTTTTTTATTCCCCCACAACATTAGGTTGACATTTGAGTTACAGAAACCATTCTTAAAGAGATAGATCCCTGAGTCACATGGCTTCACAGAAGGGACCAGTAAGGTGGTGGCTGTGGGCACTCACTGCCATCTTGTTGAAGTGCGGGTTCCCCAAATTTTACTATTTCTGTGTTCTCTCTTTCCATGGAATTTTTCCTGTGCAGTTTGAGCATGGGACATGCAACGTTAAATGTTTTTGAATTATATCTGAGTCAGTGCTGATTGTTTGTACAAGCTGTGTAACCAACAAATATGAGACTGCAGAGACAAAGTCTGTGTCTAAATCATGGGTCTACTAGGGTGGCTCACATATTTTTTGTTTATAGGTTTCAGTCTATTTTCATGGGGGATTTAATCAGCTGGTTTTGCCTGGAATCCCATAATTATTAAAAATATCCACTTGGGGCACCTGGGTGGCTCAGTCGTTAAGCGTCTGCCTTCGGCTCAGGTCATGATCCCAGGGTCCTGGGATGGAGCCCCGCATCGGGGCTCAGCGGAGAGCCTGCTTCTCCCTCTCCCACTCCCCCTGCTTGTGTTCCCTCTCTCGCTGTGTCTCTCTCTGTCAAATAAATAAATAAAATCTTTAAAAAAAAAAAATCCACAGATTGCTCAACCCAGTGTGGAAATACAAATAATATCAGACCTGTCCCAGTTTCCTGCTGATATGAACATGAAAGGAGATGTATGTCCCTGTTAAACAGTCAAGTGGGTCTTGACTGCAGACACAGCTCTCACACCCTCAACCGTGTAGGTCTCCCAAGTGAAGCAGCGCTCTGGGTGAAAACCACTGCATCACTCAGTGGGTAACACAACCGCTACTCGCCAAACATCTCCTTGAACCATTGTAGGAACATTGCTTACAGTGTAGTGTAGACATGGAAACAGGTCTGGATGTAATCTTTTTGGAGAATGATTTCTCCATTCCTATCATGGTAGATTCTCCAGGAAATGGTAGAAGAATTAGAATTAGAAATCCAGGGTTCTTAGATTTTTTTTTTTTTTTGCCTCTTAAACGTGTCTTATTGGATCATAGATCATCTATAAGGTTTTATTTTATTTTATTTTCTGGCTTCACTATAGGATTGACTTACTTATGCCTTGAATGTCAGGTCAGAAATTAACTCACTGCCTCCTCCAGCATTGTCATTACTGTTCACTTAGGTGTTAAAATAAAAGACCCAGTCTTTATGTACCTTCAGAACAGGAGACAAAAATCTGTCCTCCCAGATAGTCTTGTGCTTAATTGTATTCTGGAAGAAATCCTTTTTTCTTCTATCTAGAGAAAAACTATAAAAAAAAAAAAAAATGCTCCTGAGAATGTTCTAAATAAATTATAGTACATTTCAGCTCCTTAAAGAAAAGAATTATATTTGAGAAATAGTTTTTATATTTCATTTTACCTATTTGTTCTAATTTTTCTTCTTTTTAAATGTAAAAGTATTAGTATGCCCTCAGTATGGAATTTTGGTTTCAGCCTAAACTTTCTTAGGACAACATATAAATAAAAAGTGTTTTTGTTGTTGTTTCTGTTTTTCCTTAGTGGAAGATGTACAGGTGTCATGTTACAGAATTCTGACTAGCTTATATGCTTTGGGAACCAGCAAAAGTATTTATGTGGAAAGGTAAGATTTTAAAAGTTTAACTGTACTAATAGCTGTTTCAAGTGTTATAACTATTTATTTCAAGTCTTTGCTTTATCAGTTTTTCCTTAGTTATAAACTAAACAACCAGATTAACATATTGAATTCCTTGGGAGTAATTGAACAATCTTTAAGTTAAATTTGAATTGATATAATAAGAGTCAATTAAATTATGTAGAAAAAAAGGTAAAGCAGTAATGGTAAAGATCATATTTAATGTAAAGATTAAAGAGAGTGTTTATGAGTTTTATGAAGGAATTTGCTGGAACAGTTTCTCATTATATATCTGTAAAGGAAAATAAGCATAATGGCAGTTATTAGGATGAGCTTTATTTTTGCATGTTCTTACGTTCAAGAGGAGGAGATTATCAGGTGATATGGACAGGTCAAGATAAAGACTCCCTACTGCATTTAAAATAAGGGGTCACTGGAAATGACAGTATAAGATTTCTGTGAAAAAGAGAAGAGAAAAAGAGGGCAGTTTTTTAATTTTTTTAATTTTTTTTTTTTTGAGGGCAGTTTTTTTAAAAGGCTAAAGAAAATGACCTTCAGAGAGAAGACTGATAAATAAATGAAAGGATATTCTGATGGAATAATACTGAAAAGCTGTAAATTCTCCCCAAATTAATCTATAGTTAATTACAATAAAATTTGAAGTGGAAATTTGCTTTTTATTGAACTTGACAAAATAATTTGGAATTTCATTTGAAAGAATAACTCATGAGACTAGCCAATAAAATTTTGAGATGAAAAAAGTAATGGAAGGATACTCATTGGCCTACCAAATATTAAAACTTATAAAGTATCAATAATTAAAATAGGGTGGCAAGTGGATAGAGATAGGACAGTAAATCAATGTAAAAGGATAATTGGATTCACGCGGCGTATTTTTTACCTGCATTTTTTTTTTTTTTTTTGGATAGATTTATTTATTTTGGAGAGAAAGAGCGCTTGAGGGGCGGGGGGAGAGGCATAGGGAGAAGGGGAGAGAATCTTAAGCAGATTCCATGCTGAGTGTGGAGCCTGATGCAGGGCTTAATCCCATGAACCTGAGACAGTGACCTGAGCTGAAATCGAGTTGGACGCTTAACTGACTGCGCCACCCAGGCACCCCTTATCTACATTTTCAGTTAATCTCTATTTTCATATGATTTTTATGGCTTCAAAATATTTTATACTAAGGAAGTTTTATAATTTATAGAAATGTTACTTTATTTTTTATGTGTAGGCTGTTTTTTCATTTCTGTAAATGCTAAATCTATGTTCACAGTTTTCTGCATATATTTATTTTTATTTATTTTAGCTGTATTCTTAGAATTTAGAAATGTAGGTTAAAGAGACATATATTATGTCTCTTTATATATATATATATAAAGTGAGATGTGTATCTCATATATATATTATGATACACATCTCACTGTCTTTTCAGAAAATTGTTTCAGTTGACATTGTCAAGTTTTACAAGAGGATCCTTATTTCCTCACATTTTCCTCATTTCTGATTATTATTCTTTTTTCTATTTAAAAATATAGTAGTTAAAAATGGGATTCGATTTTTCTTTTCAAATGCATTTCCCTAGTTCCTGGTTCCTAGCCATTTTTTGTGTGTGTGTTTTCTTTGCCATTTTTATTTCTTTATTTTTTGAATTGCCTTTTATATCTGTTGTACATTTTTCTCTTAATGTGTTGGTGATTAATGAATTTTATTAAAACTATTACCCTCTTGCCTATTATTTCTACCATCTTTGTGACTTTTAGTGTTTTCGTAACTTTGTAGTGATTATGTATAAATCTATGTACAGATAATGTTTTATGACATGGGAATTTTGATTTTTATTTGACCTGTCAATTATTTCATGGGTTTTTATTCCCCCTTAGTTTAATATTTTTAGACAGGTTATACCGTACTCATAACAGCTAGAAATTCAAATATTTATTCTCTTAGGTTTTTCATTCTTTCAGTTTAAATTTAGCTTTTTAATCCATTGCTCATTCAATAAATATAAATGCCAGGTTCTGTGATACAGCAGTAAGCAAGGTGGATGCCTGTTCTCAAAGAGCTTATACCTAATGGGGAAACAGAAAAAAAAACAAAACAAACCCACAACAAATAAAGTGGAAAATGTAATACTGCCAGGTTATTGTGTGTGAATAAGCACACAATAAAGAGAATGACATGGGGTACTCAAGACTGTATGTTTGAGAACATGATTTTTTAAGCTCAGAGCTTTCCTCCATTCAACAGAAAGCAGGTAGTAGATAAATCAGGTATAGATCAGTCTGTGTCAGATGGCTTCCGTTTTCTCTATGAAGTGTGCCTCAGCCAAGTGATGGTTGAGAAAGGAAATGTAAGAAGTTCGAGGAGAGTGAAGTGAAGTGATCCTCTCTGGAGTAAGAAGGGAACTTACTAGAAATGAATCTGAATTTCATATTTCTCTTTAGTGTTACGTAGAATTCATATTAAATGTTTAAAATCATCCACCACATGGAAAGTACTGATTTTTAATTGAAATGTGGTTGGCATACAATGTCACATTAGTTTCAGGTGTACAGCATAGTGATTGGGCTTTTCTGTACATTACTCTGTGTTCACTGCCATAAATGTAGTGACATGTATCACCATGCAACATTATTGTAGTATTATTGACTGTATTCCATATGCTGCACTTTTCATCTCTGTGACGTATTTTATTTTATTCTTTTTAAAGATTTATTTATTTTAGAGAGAGTGAGCGCAACAAGTTGGGGGCAGTTAGGGGCAGAGGGAGAGAATCCTCAAGCAGACTCCCCACTGAGCGTGAATCCCTACCTGGGACTCAATCCCACAATCCTGAGATCATGACCTGAGCCAAAATTAAGAGTTGGATGCTTAACCGACCAAGCCACCCAGGTGCCCCTCTGTGACTTATTTTATATCTAGAAGTTTGTGCCTCTTAATCCTCATTACCTATTTCACTTGTCCCCCTAACTCCCTCCCCAAGTAGTGATTTATCAAATATTTCTTTTATCTGCTGATTTAAAATAAAAGCTTCATCATATTCTGAGGTAATATATTTGCTAGATCATATTTCTAGAATCTCTATTCTGTTCTGTTATTTGATTTTTTAAATGATTAGATCATTACCATGTAGTCTGAATTGTTAGTAGTTTGTAATACATTTTAGAATCTGGCAGTCCAAACTCTCTCATTACCTTAGCAGTACTGTTGCTGTTTCTTTTCTTACCTCTGGGTTTTGTGGGTTTTTTTTTTTTTTTTTTTTTTTGATAAAATTTGGGATCCTTTTGTTAGGTTCTAATTGTTTGCAATTATAAAGTCAATTGGGGAGATTATAAAAATGAAAATCAAAAGATGAGTAAAAGATATTTTGAAAAAAATGAAAAAATGACACCATAACTGAGAAAAATGTAGATATCGGGGCTCCTGGGTGGCTCAGTCAGTTAAGCATCTGGCTCTTGATTTTCAGCTCAGGTCATGATCTCAGGGCCCGAGAAGGGCTTTGTGCTCAGCAGAGTCTGCTTGAGATTCTCTCTCTCCCTCTACCTCTCCCCCAAATTGTGCTCTCGCACTCTCTCTTTCTTTCTCTCTCTCTCAATAAATAAATAAAATCTTTTAAAAAAAGAAAAATGCAGATATTTTAATAAGACTCATCTAAAAAAATTGCTATTTCCAGAATACCAACACAAATGATCAGAGTTGGTCTGGGAATTACTAATTGAATTGAAAATTTGAAGCAAATTATTAAATAGGTCACATGAATTATTAATGAAATAAAAGGACTTATCTAGTAAGATGTAAGGAAATAAATTACTTTGGGGTCATACAGGAAACATTTTAGGCTATTAAATTCTTGAATAAATATATTCCCATTATTTTCAAACATTTATTGAACCTCATTATATGTGCCAGAATTTTTGCAATTCTGCATCCCTATTTTTAGATGAGGAAAGCAAAACATATAAAGAGTGAGTAATTTTCCTGTAGTGACACAAATATTAGGAATAAGTTTGGGACTCAGATCTATCTGAATCAAAGCCTGTACCCTTTGTAATTTCTTGATATCCTAAATTATTTTTAACAATGAAATGCTACTCAATGTTTGAATTAAACTCTGTGTTATTGAATGTCATTCTATGAAGGGATATTTTCTCCTAGCTGACTAAATGTCTAATCATTTTTAATTAAAATATTAGACAATGAGGCATTGTTAATTTTAAGTAATCATATTTTTCAGTTAGAAATTTAGAACTACCTAACTGAATTATGTAATCTTTTCTTAATTAGATACATTTTGTTGACTTTGAAAATAAAACATTTATATACAATAATTTAAGGAGGTCATAATATGCTGAAATAACTCTCATATTGTTCTACATTTAATAATGTGCCCATGAATCCTTGGATGCCATAGGTAACTGAGGGAGAGAGACAATTTTTGTGAGTGCAGGGGGAGCTTTGGGTCATACCCTGCCCTGAATCAACTGATCACAGAATGATTCCTTAAGCTTCTTCCTTCCCTTAAAAATGATAAATCATTTTTGAGTGTTATTAATAGTTTTTGACATTTATTATGTCTTAATATTTCTTAGCTGCCCAGAAATTACTTCTGTATAATAAATTGTGTTAGTCTATTGGTGTCAGTACTTTATTTTTTAAATGTTTATCAATGCATTTATTCACCTAGCAAGAATTCTTCATCAGGTCACTATGTGTAAAAAAGGAAGATGCAAAGAAAGAAAAGCAAAAGAAGTGTCCAAACTTGTGTGTGTGTGTGTGTGTGTGGGGGGGGGATTTGACAGGGTTTTTCTTTGATTTTGGTCTTCTTTTTAACAGATAATTTTGCTTTTTTTTTTTTTTTAATGGCGGGGACTTTGCTTTTGAAAGCATGTGATGTTTTCCGATATAGAAATTGGATTTTGGAGTTAATTTTATTAGTAGCACTAGTATTATACCTCTTGTGGGTTAAACTGGTCAATTGTAGTATAACTTCTTCAGTCATTTACTTGGAAGACATAAAAAACATAAATATTTTCCACTTGTAGGCAACGTTCTGCATTAGGAGAATGTCTTGCGGCTTTTGCTGGTGCCTTTCCTGTAGCATTTTTGGAAACTCATCTTGACAAACATAACATTTACTCTATCTACAATACTAAGTCCTCAAGAGAAAGAGCAGGTAACACAGAAGCATGTTCAGTATTTGAGATATGAAGTTGAAACTTAATGACATTCATTGTATTTTCCTACAGTGATTTTTTTTTTAATGGGCCATTTCAATTTGTTATCTCCAATGATATTGGTTCTTAAATGTTATTATTTGGATCTTTTTGGAATGTTACATACTATTCCCATAGGGTCTGTAAAAGAAAATTTGTTTAATTTCTTCTAAGTTAATGAATCACAGACAAATTAACACTGTTAAGAATAAGACAAAATAATGGGTAGAAATGGAAAAAAAGTAGGTCAATCTGATTTCTGATTCAGTTATCTCCTATAGGTAGTCAGCAAGTGTGTGGTGTTCTTATTTGTTACATTTATGGATTTGTACCCTTCGGGTTCTTTTGTTCACCAGATACATCCATCTTATTGGGACAGTTTTATTCCATGTGATTTTTTCTAATAGCGTAGTCCAATTATTAACATTTAAAAAACTTATAAATCTGAGACACAATCAGTGACTTAAATTTGAACCTGACCTTATCATGCATATGTTTAAGATTTTTATGTCTGTATGTATACTAGGCATCTATAAATATAGTATACCTCATGTTGCTTAGTAGGTCGGCTGAGTAGGTAGGCTCATTTTTTCCACTCTCCCAGTTAAAAAGCTCTTAGAGCCATTGCTGATGATTTCAAGGATTAGTCTATAAGAACCTATTAGAATTATTTACTAGGATTGAATTGACTTGGATAAGAAATAGTTAATATAGCAGAAAGAAGTTATTTCTCTAACGAGCCATTTAAAGCAAACCAAACAGAGTTCTCAAGGCCTGAACGTACACAGATGTCCTCTAGTATCACTCTTTTGTTTGAATTCCTCAAAGTCTGATACAGTACAATGTATTTTATTTGCTCTCCAGTAGCCCTAAAGAGTTCTCAAAAGTTGGGCAAGAACTGTTTGCTGTTCACGAATGTATACCTCTCTGTTAATGAGATTATTTCTCTGTAACTAACTCATGTTTTTAGGGGAGCTGCTGGTTATACTGATTTTATAATGCCTTTTACCAAGTAAGGAATCTTTTAAAAATCTGAGTAATCATTATTTAATTTGCCTATTTTATAATTCTAATTTCATATAACAGGAAGTTAAAGAAAAATACGTTGAATGTGATTTAGCAGTATTTCTCTGCATAAATTTCACAATATATTTGTAAATAGTAAAACGTGGTTGAGTTCGAGCTATTAATCGTCTGTGTAAACCCGCCTTATTAAGTTGTCTTATTTAGGATTTTTGATTGATGAATACTTTTGCTATGAGTCCAGAATGAG
Organism: Halichoerus grypus; assembly: GCF_964656455.1. Taxonomy (NCBI): domain Eukaryota; kingdom Metazoa; phylum Chordata; class Mammalia; order Carnivora; family Phocidae; genus Halichoerus; species Halichoerus grypus. The sequence continues at coordinate 74,263,965 of NC_135718.1, forward strand.
GCAGATTTGTTATTCATTACAGATAAGAAAATGCACAGGGCAGATAATTCACCTGCTTTTGTTTCTGTAACACATCCTTTGCATAACAAAGTAAAGGAATTGCAGTGAATGATTCGTTTTCATTCATGTTTTAGTCATTGGACAAGTAATTATGTTGTATACTGGGGTGGATGGGGGAGATTTGACACAAGAATGAGCAAGACTGGATTCTTTCTCTCAGGGAATTCTTAGCTGCAGTAGGAGAGGGACTGAGAGACATACGTGATAGAATTCAGAATAAAGAACACAAAGGACACCAAAATGCAGTTTTAGCTAAGGACCCCAGGAAAGACTTCACTGATTTGATTCAAGAGGAATCTTGAAATTAGGAACACTGAAACTGTGGTACATCTGGAGAAACTTCAAGCCCTTGAGGGGGAAAAGTTCAGAGAGGAGGAAAGGATGGAAAACCAAGTAAAGTAGGCTTTCTGTGTCAGGGAAGGAGTTGGACACCATACCAACACAAACAGGATCCTTCCACCGGCTTTAAGAAGAGGAGAAACATGAGTAGGTCAGCATTGTAGAAATCCATCATGACAGAAATTGGGAAGATGAATGGATGTGAGTCACCAGTTCAGAGAATGGTTGTGGTAATTCAGGAGAGAGGAGATTGAGGAAGGCCCCTTGGATGGAGGATATCATGGTTGTGAGAGATCCTGGAGTTCCCATCCTGTTGTGTGAGAAACACGGGGGCATTACAGCCTGGAAATTTCTTCTCCGTTTCTAGTCCGGGAGACTGGATAATGTTGTCTTCGCCAAGACCTGTTCATGGGGTGGGTGGGAGAGGAAAGGTCAAGTTTAAATTTAGATCCGTTGTGTTTTAAGTTGCTTTTGAGACATTCAGTATTCCACGCAAAAGTTTTAAGAAATCTGGCTCTGAGAGTTATTAGCTTATAGCAGAAGCCCATAGGAATGGCCACAATTACCCAGGCGAACATACAAGGGAAAAAGAAAGGAGAATTCAGGGTAAATCCCTAAAAAAAACCCCAACATTTATAAGTTCATCAAGGAGCAAACAGCCAGGAAAGGAGCCTGACAGAATTCAGGAGGGAGTCAGGAAGACCAAATGCATTGAAGTTAAGGAAAAGGGAATTCCGTCAGTGATGGGAAAGCCCCCGTATCAGTTAGTGGGGTAAGGGTTTCAGTAAGTGTGAAACAGGGAAATCATCAAGTGTGGTAGGCGGAGGCCTTCATTTCTGGAAAGCTAATTAATCCAGGGGAGATTGGAAGCATAGCTACAGGCTCCCGGGGAGGAGATGCTACAGAGCAAGGGGCTCAAGAGGCCGAGCAAGGCTCCTGCAGTGGGGCAGGCGCCACCTTGAGAACACAGGCCCAACCATGAACAGGGACCTCAGAGCTCCTTGCGCTGAAAATGGGGAACAGACATGGGAGGATGGACCCTACAGAAGGCTTGTAGGCAGAGACATTGGATATTCTGGTTTTCTCTGAAGTAGAAGAAATGGTCGTTCTGTGATCTTAAGGGAGTGGTGGTAGGATAGGAACTTGGGAAAACGAGAGAAAATTTGATAGCTTCCGTAAGTAAAGAGAGAGGAGCCAGTCGAAAGCATGCCTGGTCTTGCTGGGTTTTGAAGCCCAGCATGAAGTGGTTGCTTGTGCCTTCTAGAAATCTGGCTGTCACTGTCAGTCCGCTCTTTCACTGAACGCAGTTCATTTTTTATGTGTGTTTCTTTAGCTCTCAATTTGCCAACTAATGTGGAAGATGTTTGCCCAAATATACCGTCTTTGGAGAAACTCATGGAAGAAATTGTGGAATTAGCCGAGTCTGGCATTCGCTACACACAAATACCACATGTGATGGAAGTCATACTGCCCATGCTTTGCAGCTACATGTCCCGTTGGTGGGAGCATGGACCTGAAAACAATCCGGAAAGGGCTGAAATGTGCTGCACAGCACTGAACTCCGAGCACATGAACACACTCCTGGGGAATATATTGAAAATCATATATAATAACTTGGGAATTGATGAGGGCTCCTGGATGAAGAGGTTAGCAGGTAAGAATTGGAAAGGAATGTGCTACTTGAATTTATTTTATTTCCAAAAGGATTTGAAATCAGAAGACTAGGGGCGCCTGGCTAGCTCGTTCAGTAGAACATGCACCTCTTGATCTTGGGGTCATGAGTTTGAGCCCCACGTTGGGTGTAGGGATTACCTAAATAAACAAACTTTAAAAAAATGAAATACAGAAGACTAGAACTTTCCTATCTTAGTCTTTATCAATATTTTCTTCTGTTGTGAAAAATACTAAAAATATTATTATTTCTGTCATGCTGTTCTTTAAAAAAATGTAGATTTAATCAGGCATCAGGTAACTTGCCATATCGTTACAACTTTTGTTGTTGTTATTACAACTTTTAAGCAAGCAAACATTTTCCTGATTGAACAGTCTCTGTAAGAGTAATCAGTAAATGCTGGGTGAAAACTAATGATTCTGTAGACAGAGAGAAAAATAAAACTGGATTTTGAAACAACCCCCTTTTAACAATTCATCTTTTTAGGAGTGGGGGAAGAAAATCAAAGCATGCAGTCAAAAATTTACATTTGTTTATCATTGCACTATTTACATTGGATAACGGGAAGTCATTTCTTTTTATTTTTTTTTAAAGATTTTATTTATTATTTGAGAGAGAGAGCACAAGTGGGGAGAGGGAGAAGCAGACTCTGCTTCGAGCAGGGAGCCCAACAGGGGCTCCATTCCAGGGCCCCGAGATCACGACCTGAGCCAAAGGCAGACGCTTCACCGACTGAGCCACCCAGGCGCCCCAGGAAGCAATTTCAAGGATGAAAAGAAGGGAGACGAACCATGAGAGACTATGGACTCTGAGAAACAAACTGAGGGTTCTAGAGGGGAGGGGGGATGGGTTAGCCTGGTGATGGGTATTAAGGAGGGCACATACTGCATGGAGCACTGGGTGTTATACGCAAACAATGAATCATGGAACACTACATCAAAAACTAATGATGTACTGTATGGTGATTCACATAATAAAATTTAAAAAAAGGGTTTTTAAAGAATTAAATTCAGAAAGAAAAAGACAGAAAGAAAATTATTCATTTACTTAAACTCCAAAGTAATACACTGATGTCTTACTAATTTGGGTAGGGTGTTTTCTCTTTTATACATTTATTATTAGTAAATGAAAGCAACAGTGTCCCATGCAATGTAAGTCTCCCATTGGGACAAGGATGGGGAAGCAGAAGTAATACAACTGGATGTACTCTCATAATTATTCAGTGGTGCATATTCCTTGTAAAGAAAAGGCCAGAGGAACCTTTTCCATTTGGGGATATTTTTCTTCTTTTTGTGAGAATAATTGATTTCTGAAGTGAATGAACGTGTTTCATTCCTATTTTTTTTTCCTATTCCAAATTAGATGCCAATTAAAAACAAAAAACAAGAAAGCACATCAAATTCAATTCAGTAATCATTTTTGAACAGCAACTGTGCAATTAGGTTCGGGACTGGAAAAATGGTTGAGGCATGGGCTGAATCCTGAAAGAAGCCACGTGCTGGGGCGGGGTAGAGGGGGAGTGCGTAAATCATGCAATTACAATTGTAATTATAATCTATCTTCATTTTAACGAATGTTGATGCAGGGCAGAATATTAATGTCTGTCTTCAAACAGTTTTCTCCCAGCCCATTATAAATAAAGTGAAACCTCAGCTCCTGAAAACTCATTTCTTGCCATTAATGGAGAAACTCAAGAAAAAAGCAGCGATGGTGGTGTCTGAGGAGGACCATCTGAAGGCCGAGGCCAGGGGGGATATGTCTGAGGCCGAACTTCTCATTCTGGATGAGTTCACCACACTGGCCAGAGATCTCTATGCCTTCTACCCGCTCTTGATTAGATTTGTGGACTACAACAGGTACAGTGTTCAAAAGCAATGAATTTCTCTGATTCAATCATGTCCTTGCTGGGTTCATATGTCCCAGTGGAATTTCTTCATTGACTACGTGATGAGCTTGTCCATGATTGTGACATAACCAAATGTTTATAGACAGGGTCATTTTCACCAGGCATCTCAGAATTACAGTGGGAAATCATATTCTGGAGCAGGCTGCCTTTTGCAGGTTAAAGTTAGCAGTTTGACAGTTACAATGTTTAAACTGTTTTAAATGTTAAACAAATGGACTCTGAAGCCACTTGTGAGCTCTGTGGGCACAGGCTCGCCCTTAGTTGATTTGGTTTCAAATTTACCATTGAGTGGGTGATTTAAAAAACAAAAAAATGAACTCAAAGGAATAACTAAGAAACCACTTCATTTATTATGTGATCTAGGGCAAAGTGGCTAAAAGAGCCTAACCCGGAAGCAGAGGACCTTTTCCGCATGGTGGCCGAAGTGTTTATCTACTGGTCGAAATCCCATGTAAGTAGGAAAATATCGACAGGGCTTCCTGTTTGGTTTAGGTTAAGGGCTTTCAAGTTTTTAACCAATTTTCCAGTCCCCTTAGTAAATACCTTTGATAATGTTTCTCTAGCTTGCTTCCTAGGTATCCCTTAACTGGTGTGGAGAGAGAACAGATTCCCTTAGGTAGTTTGGGGCAATGTTAAACCTTCTTTTGAGTTTGGGAAAAATCACAGGGGTTTTTAGTTGCACTCCATAAATGGTGGGGTTTTTTCTATTTGCCCCTAAATTTTAGGATAACATGGACATAGAGATGTGGCCTTTTATCCTATAGGCTTCCCTCTGTGTAGAGGTTTTGCTAAGCCCCCGGGGGGCCCTCATGACTAGTTTGAGAAATGCTGAGATAGACTTTTGTTTTTCAAGCACAAGATAACACTTGTTTACTTGTAAAGGTACTACTTCTTTTTTTTTTTTTTTTTAAAGATTTTATTTATTTATTTGAGAGACAGAATGAGATACAGAGAGCATGAGAGGGGGGAGGGTCAGAGGGAGAAGCAGACTCCCTGCTGAGCAGGGAGCCCGATGTGGGACTTGATCCCGGGACTCCAGGATCATGACCTGAGCCGAAGGCAGTCGCTTAACCAACTGAGCCACCCAGGCGCCCCCAAAGGTACTACTTCTTTAAATTTGCTCCAGCAGCACACACCTTTGTTTCTACAGGAGTTTAGTTTTGCTCACGTTAGAATAAAATATAGTTCCTTCTAGGAATCCTGTTGATAGAACTTGTAAGTACATCTTTAGTGAATTTTCACTATTTTGTATGTCACAAGTAGAACTCTGTATTTTTAAATTGGGAAAGGATTTTAATAATAAGAACTTGATATAGTATTCTATAATTATTTCCAATAACTAGCAACTATGGGTAAGTAAGCATTTACTGTTGCCCCAAATTATTTCAAAAGCTTAGAATTTTTGTGTCAATTATAATTCTTGATGGCACTTAGCAAATGGGAGACTCCAAGAAAATAAAAATAAAACCTCAACCTCAGCTTCATTATTTGAGGTGACTTCCCAATTTATTTTATCAGATGGTTATACAAATTCTTTTATTTTAGAAACGTCATATTTTTAAAAAAATAAAATTTTCCTACCTAATGTTTGGGGTAATAAATATTATTTATTGCCTACTTCTGAGGAGTCTGTCAAACTTGATACCAAAATGTATATAAAATACAATTACCCTGAAATAATAGGTGGAATAATGTTTTTTTTAATATATGCACTTGTATCTTCACATTGACTTTCATTTTCTATGATGTCTAAAATTTTTTTAGATCCTTTATGTTCCTCTAGATAAAAGCAAATGATTTCTGAGCCTGTGTAACTCATGTTGAAAAGGGTGCATTAGATCATTCAGGGTGCTTCTGAAGGAATATTTGAAATCCAGAGCCCAGGAGTAAATCGAGAAAAGTAAAAATTGCATATTTTTCCTTGAAGGACTGAGAAACTTCAACTTCATCAGTCACCAAAATACCAAAAAAGCTTCTTCAAATATATATGCAAGTCAAAATTTTGGAACAAGTATTTGGAGTATTTATCACAGTCAGTAGATTTTTAGATGAATGTCTAATGATAATTTCAGGAGTAAGAAAAAAATCTGAGTATGTACTTTTGAATCTCATGGGTATATTTAAAACCCAAATCTGTTAGTATGTGTCCTATATATTCTTCCCCAGATATTTAAAAGTGAAACTCTATGAGCAACCATATTATTATAAATGGTAAGATCAGAATGTTAGTGTGAGCTGAATGAAAGTCAAAGCTTAGTCCTTTCATTGTCCTTCACACAAAACCTTTTATTATTCATCAGTTATTAACATATTTGGATCCTTACTAGGAAATCATTTTATTTGGGTTTTGCTCATCCCAAAGAGGAAGGCATATGCTTAGATCATTAACTTCTCTTTTAAAACTCTGATGATCTCGCTTTTATTTTGTTTGCCTTCTTTACTATCACTGCTCAAACACTTGGCTTTGCCTGTGTTCTTATGTTCCTGAGTTAAAAGTGAATAAAATAATGTTATAGTAGATAATAATGAGAAAGTAGATAAAATATCTGACAGACTGGAAAGTTACATCATAGATGTGTGTGCCCTGTTTTTCTCCCAAGAAGCAGTATATGCCTTTCACCAGCTAAATTGGGATTTGAATACTCACTCTACCCTTCGGTAGATGTGTGACATTGGTATTTAAATATTCTGGATCTTAGGGGCGCCTGGGTGGCTCAGTCGTTAAGCGTCTGCCTTCGGCTCAGGTCATGATCCCAGGGTCCTGGGATCGAGCCCTGCATCGGGCTCCCTGCTCAGCTGGGAGTCTGCTTCTCCCTCTCCCACTCCCCCTGCTTGTGTTCCCTCTCTTGCTGTGTCTCTCTCTGTCAAATAAATAAATAAAAAAAAATAAAAAATAAAATATTCTGGATCTTAGTTTTCCCACCTTTGAATCATACATATTTATATCTAGTTCCCAGAATTGTTGCCCCAAGCCAAGCACCCTCATTGGATATTTAAAAAAAATATTTGCTCCCCTTTCTTGGTAAGTCTTATGTATCAAATTACTACTTATCTTTGTATAAACTTTTGGGTCCTGTGTAACCTCTAATTGCATGGGCTTCTTATCCATGTTATAGATCAGTTATATTTTAACTGAAATTTTCTTTGCAAATTCTCAGAATTTCAAGAGGGAAGAGCAGAACTTCGTGGTACAGAATGAAATCAACAATATGTCTTTCCTTATCACTGACACCAAGTCGAAGATGTCAAAGGTATTACTATAATCTGTTGCCCAGTTCTAGAAAATTTTTGAATGTAACTTTCATTGTTGATTTTTTTCTACATATTTTGGAAGGTGTACAACTGAGATTTTAGAGATTTTGTAATGCTTACTGATTAAATGCATACACACATACACAAGGTTTTAAGGGTATGCGGGATTTGTTTTAAGTAGGTACAGTAAGACACACAGACACAGAAATGACTTCCATGAAGGAAGAAGGTTTTACTCGCAGTTCCCTAGAAACTGAAGGCATGGCATATGGTGGGGGCATGTGGCAAAGCATTATTGTCAGTCTTGTGGCAGAGGGAACAAGGGGGAAGAGGTGGGCAGGAAACTTCATTGAGGTTTTTGTGGGAAGGGGCAGGCAAAGCAGGGTAAGCAGGTTTAGGATTGACCAGTTCGAGTAATTTCAATGGACTCTGGGGTGTAGGGAGCATCCCTAGTTGTCTGGTACCTAGGCCTGGGGCGATTAAGGCAGGTGGATCGAGACCCAGGAAAAGACATAATTGGGGAATATGAGAGTCTGGGTTGGTTGGTTTGTATATGAAAAGCATGCTTGCAGGAAAGTAATTTATTATCTGTAGGAAATGATCAGTATTAGGCGGGACATGTGCCAAGTATGTAAACATCAAAATAATTAGCTGCACTGTTTAAGAACCACATGTATGAATTCCAGGTTCTCACATAGGAGATGGGATGTATGGCTCTAGATTTTTGTTTTCTCTGTCACTCATGTTGGGGAGGGGAGGAACTTTCAAAACACTTTAAAATTCATGCCTTTATTGTTCAAATTACCACTAAATAAGAAAATGAATATATTACATGGGGTAACACAGAAAGTATGCTGCCAAATGGCCAAAGATGCAGAATAGTGTGAATCTGGCCAAGGAAATCAGTCTCTACCCTCTCTGTCAATGATGGAAGAGAGTTTCAGTGGGAGGGACACCTACTGCATGACCCAAGAATGACTGGTACCTGTCACCTGCTTCTTTGGTGGCCATGAGGATAGTTGACTCACATCACTCAAGGCTCCTATTCTTTTTTAGAGTTTTAAATGCCATGTATTTGACACTATTACACATGAACTAAAAGCTAAGCCTCACTGAAGGTTTGCATACCTAGAACATCTGTCCAACTGAGAGACTATTCATGTGCCTGTGCTCTGGAAACACACATAAAAGATGAGAACTTTGCTCTCCTCTGGGCTGCCGATAAGCCTGAAGAGTGAGCTGTTGCTGTCCTGAGATGCTGTGCATGTCTCATGGATGTTTTGAACTGAAAACTGTTAGTGAATATTTCTGCTTTGACAGCATGTTGTCAACTTAGGACCGTGTTATCAGAGGCATAGAGAGAGGACAAAAGGGGGTCAGTGTTTCCTTTGGGTCGATGATGGTGGTTCTGGTCTATCATGAAACTCAACGATAAATGAAAAGTCTTTAAAGCAGAGGTCTGCCTGTTCTTACAGACATCCTCTTCCCTCTTTTTCCTCATTATAGTCCACTGTGCATCCCGGAAGCCAGACTGGGGGCATCTGTACAGATTGACTCAGAGTAACATTTACTCCTATTTGCAGGGAGAAAATGCAAAGTAATGGATTGAAGCATCTTAATATCCGCCCCCCCCAACCCCGCCTCCACACGCGCTAAATTTTCTCAAACCTTTCCATCTCTACCATACGACTGCTGACACTCTGAGACAGGATACATAGCAAATAACAGCAACATTGACAAAGTACTTTATTTATTTATTTATTTATTTATTTATTTATTTATTTATTTTAAGATTTTATTTATTTGAGAGAGAGAGAGAGAGAACATGAGCAGGGCGAGGGTCAGAGGGAGGGGGAGAAACAGACTTCCCACTGAGCAGGGAGCCCACCTCGCGGCTCAATCCCAGGCCCCTGAGATCATGACCTGAGTTGAAGACAGACGCTTCACCAACTGAGACACCCAGGTGCCCTTGACGAAGTTTTTAGAAATCAGTGATCATGCTTTCCTTCCTTGTTTTTAAGATTTGTTGTTGATTTTGTCTGCACATGTGCTTGAAATTTTATATCGCATAAGTACCATGAACTTTTTTCCTAGAAGTAATGTTTCTAGTTTAAATAATGGAGTCCAATTCACTAATATGCTGTATTGTTTCACCAAAGGAATCATGATGTCCTTGTGTTTCAGCATTTGGACAGATTTGAGAGTAACTGTGTTGACCAAAGTAGCATCATAACTATACTTTCATCAGTGCCGTTGAGGTGCTCTGCTAAGCCCAGATAGCATGAAGGACCCAGAAGTGGGATGTAGTCAGGGGATGAGTAACATCTTTCCCAAAAGTCTGTCTTGTTCAGGTCTAGTGCCAAGAATGGATAACAGGAGGGCAGCCATAGGTCTGACATCTGAAGCTGAAATGGACAGGGAGGTGTTCCCCCCCATGCGATGCTGAGAACAGAATGATGCAGAAAGCTTCGGGGATTCCTCTGACAAAGCCTCAAACTGTCTGCCCGAGACATCACCATGACCGATCGATCCATCCCCCAGAGTCCAGAAGAAAAAAGGAACTCTTTTGAATGGAGATTCAGACCCAAACGTAAACCACAGAACAAATTGTCATGTATCAGTCTTCAGCCAGGCATCCAAGCAGGGACTTGATAAGATAGAAAATAGATGACTCTAGGTAAAAGATGGACATAGACAGCTGAAGCCAGCAGACCAATTCGGAATATGGTAATCTGGGATTGGGAACCTCATTTTGACTTAATATGTACGTAGCCCATAAGGCAGAGAGAGGCCAGTGCATTTGAAATTGGCCATAATGCTCTTCAGAGAGGGTGACCACGCATGTGGGGTGTGGCAGCCCAGCTGTGTCTTTGTCCGAAGTGTGGGGAATGGTGCTGCTGACTACTGCAAGGGGCTATTAGTGTACTTCCCCCGGTTGTTAACATGTAGGGTGGTGAGTGCCCTCCCTCCAAGGAAGCCATTCCCTCCTGCCCCCTGCTCTTGCTCTGAGCCCTTCCTTCCAGCAGGGCCCTGGGCCCTTTGTGTGCAACCCCACTGTGACTTCTTTTAGACCAAACATTCTACAAAGGCAGGGAACATGTTTTATTGACTTGGTAACTCTAAAGCTCAATGCAGCGCTTGGTGCATCACGGCTACTTAATTAGTATGGATAAATCAAATGAAAATTTGAATTTAAAGAGTTTGAAATTTGGTCCTTAACCTGGGCATTTGTGTGTGTCTTACTTTACTATTGTTGAATAGTAAACACTATTGAATGTTGAATTGGTGCAAAATATATAATGTTGCATCATTATATGGCTAGCATTGCTGAAGTTTTTAATTTCATAACTTGTTTTAAAAACATATACAGGTAGCATCTGTTACAAATTCTGTTTGTCGATGTGAGGAAAAAAATAGTGGGTTTTGCCTATTGCATTATAGAATTATATCCTATTTTCAGGGCGTCTGGGTGGCTCAGTCGTTAAGCATCTGCCTTCGGCTCAGGTCATGATCCCAGGGTCCTGGGATCGAGCCTGGCATCGGGCTCTCTGCTCAGCGGGAAGCTGCTTCTCCCTCTCCCACTCTCCCCGCTTGTGTTCCCTCTCTCGCTGTGTCTCTCTCTGACAAATAAATAAAATCTTAAAAAAAAAAAAAAAAGAATTATATCCTATTTTGTTTTAAGATTTCAGTTCCTGTTGAAATGTAGCAACTGGCCTTAGTTGTTTCAAAGTCACTATTTTCCCCAGCTTTATTAAAATACAATTGGCATATAACATTATGTAATGTAAGGTGAACAAATCAACAACATATTGATTTGATACACCTCTGTATTGCGACTTGATTATCAGCATAGCATTAGTTAATACCCACATCATGTCAAATAATTACCATCTGTTTTTTTGTGGTGAGGACACTTAAGATCTAATCTCTTGACAACTTTCAAGTAGATAACATAGGATCATTAACTATAATCACTCTGCTGTACCTTAGATCCCCAGAACTTATTTATCTTATAACTGGAGGTGTGTACCCTTTGATCAGCATCTCCCCATTCTCTGCCCCACCCCCTAACTTCCTAGCCCCTGGGAACCACCACTCTGGCTCTCTGTTTTCCTCAGTTTGGCTTTTTTAGATTCCACATATATGTGATATCATATGGTATTTGTCTTTCTCTGTCTAACTTATTCATTTAGCACAGTGCCCTCAGGATTCACCCATGTTGTTGCAGTGGCAGGATTTCTTTCTTTCTCGTAGTTGAATAACACCCCACTCTGTGTATATATCCATGCACGAACTCATAGGTTGTTTCCAGATCTTGGCTATTGTGAATAATGCTGCAGTGAACAGGAGAGTGCAGATATCTCTTTGAGACCCTGTTTTCATTCCCTTTGGATGAATATCTGGCAGTGTAATTGCTGGATCATGTCTTTCTATTTTTAATTTTTTGAGGAACCTTCATACTGTTTCCCACAGTGCCTGCACCCGTTTGTATTCCCACCAACAGCGCACAAGGGCTCCCTTTCCCCCACATCATCGCCAGCATTTATTATCTCTTGTCTTTTTGATCATTAGGCTCACTTTTATAATTAATATGTCTAAAATATTTTTTAAAACCATTAATAAATATCTGTATTTTGTTTTGCTTTGGTAGGCTATTTCAGTGTAGGAGTATTAGAAATGCTTCCCTTTTTTCCTGATCTCTATTAAATTTTAGATTATTTTAGGTGAGATTGTTAGAGCTATTTTTGTGTATGTGAAAGAGAGTGAGAGAGAGACAGAGAGAGACTGATTGATGACAGAGGTCAGTTTATCCTACTTTCCTCTCTAAGTATGTCCATACATTGACCAAGCTATTCATCTCTCACCAAGCTATTCATCTCTGATTCAAATGTTAGGAATTGGTCAAAAATGAAATATCATGCAAATTCAGTAGCTTTAGCAGTTCTTCTCAAATTACTGAGCAGCTCCTACGGGCAAGGCAAAGTGCTTGGTTCTGAGTAGATGGAAAGGAACAGAACAAATTTGGCCACTGTCCTAATGGAGCTCTATAGTCTGTGGAGGAAAAAGGTGCCAATCAAAGAAAAAAACCCAACTGACATAGATGTACATGAGGATACTTGATTGTTTGTAGATTTAATTTCTTTATACTAGAAGTGGATTCTATCACCCGTAAGTGTTCAAAGATATAACAACTTCTCTTTTCGGTTTATAGATTTCCTGTTGCATGTAATGCAAGATTACTGTTTGAGCATAAGTAGGAATTTATTGATCTGGTGTTTCTCAAAATTGAGCAATTTATAGTTGCCCTTAGTGTTGATTTTAATGATTTTTATTGTATGGTCACTTAAATATTTATAAATATCAGACCAGGTAAAATGTGCTTATACAATCATAAACCCAAAAGAACTTTACAAGTTAAAATCAAAGAAAACCACAACACCAACAAAATGTAGACATTAACGTATTGTAGGACATTGTTTTGCTGAAGCGAAATTACCAGAATTGGATAGAAATATGTTTGTGTAATTTGTATCAATTTGTTTAATTTTTAGGATGTCGGTTCCTTATTTGGGTAATTATTTTTATCACTGTGGTTGCATTTCCTTTTAGCAAAGAGCTCATTTAAAACCACTGATCCATTTTTTTATGGGTTAATCAATTTAATAGTACAAATAATTATTCATTGGTTTTTTTCCTCCTAAACTTACTGAAATTAATCTCTTACAGATTGGTAAAGGGCAGGATCCATGCAATAAGTACATCTCTTTGGAAAGTTAATATAATTTCATTGCTATAGTTAAGATATTATAGGTTTGATATATCAATATATAATATATATCATAGTAAATACATTATATAATATTAATATATAAGCTACCATTACTTTATGATGACAATTATTTTACTACTTAATATGAAAAAATTCAACATGTTGTGATAGATTTTGTCTCTTTGTGGGGAAAGCAAATCATTTGTATGTTAAATTCTCTTCTGTTTTTTTTCACAGTAGACCAAAACTATTACAGTATGTTATTATCCTGAAAATATCTTCCATGTGTGATTTATTGCTACAAAGAAATTTAACATGCACAAAGAAGTGGATATGGGACAATTATTTTAATTTTGATGTTCGAGTATACCCTCTTAATAGAATAATACTCATTACCCAGTGAAAATTAGACCCTGCATTTAAAGTGACCCTGAGGCACAGACATAAAATTTAACAAAAATCACAAAAGAACCCTGAAGTAGCATGGCAGTATTCAGATGTAAACAGGTCATCCAGAGATAATCCTGAATATTTATGTTACACCAATTAGTATATTACATCTGTTTCCACTAGAGAGGGGTTAATGCCCTAGGGAGACAAGTCTGCAGATTACATAAAAGGCTAATATATTTTCTAATAGTTTTATATGTATCATGTGCATGTGTGTGAGAGAAAGAGAGTTCATATTTGAAAGCAAGCATCTGTCAAAACAAAAATAAACCATATATTCTTACATTTTTCCTCATAAGCAATGAAAACTATAAAACATACTATATCTGAAATTCCCATGGATTTTTCATATATCCGTCTGCTCCTCTAAAATCGCAATGTGCATTCTCCTTTTGAAAGTGTGTAGAAAGCACACCAATGAATGGTAATGAGCTGGGAAGCTGAAAGTAGGACTTGGAAATTAGCAAGAGATGCTAAGAAGGAAAGAGGAAAAGGATTCTCAAAAATAGGGACCAACTGAAAATAAGGAAGATGGAACCACAGACAAGTTAGGAGAGGTTCATAGTTCTGAACTTGAGAAAAGCAGTCAGAAATTCTAACACAGCTTTGTTCCGTAGGCAGCTGTCTCTGATCAGGAAAGGAAGAAAATGAAGCGCAAAGGAGATCGATATTCCATGCAGACTTCTCTTATTGTGGCAGCTCTGAAGCGGTTGCTGCCCATTGGGTTGAATATCTGTGCCCCTGGGGACCAGGAGCTCATTGCTCTGGCCAAAAACCGATTCAGTATGGTAAGTTTCCTGTGCACACCGGTGATGACGATCACTTGTCCTCCCAACTCTCAAATGTATAGTCTCCTTCTGCTCACTACTCTGTGACAATATTTCATTGGCATTAAATGTTCTTTTGAGCAGTTTCTCTGCTTAAACTCTACCATTCAGATACAAAGACTGCCTATTTTTTTTTGTGGCTGTTTTTCTTTCTAAATTATGTTAATCACCTTCAGAGACTACTCAGGAACCATAGGGAAAAGATGCAAACAAGTTCCTGGTAGTGAAAAAAAAATGGATTCCATATGAACTCCTATATAAAATTTGTTATGAGACGTCTCTTCAAATTTTTGAGGGGTAATTTTTCACTGTTAGAAGAATCATCTACTGTGCTGATGGTGGCTGGATAAGGTGTTGACTTTTAAATCAGCAGCTCTTCTCCTTTGCAAGCTTTGAAATTTAAGGTTTCCAGATCTCTTTATGGCCCCTGTGTTTTCTCTTCATGGCTACGCAGATGCAATTTTACAAAAATATACAGTGGGATTACTATTTTATATTTAGGGAAATTGGAGCGCATATTCTTCCTCTGCCTGTTCCCACACTGAATGAAGCACCTTTCTGTGTATCCAGAGTTTAACACTGTGAGATAATTAAGGGGATGTTGTAGCAGAGTGGACTGCATGGATGCAGTTCTGCTAACGGTTGTTCTAGTATTTGATTCTCAGGATATGCTCCTTGTTATTACTGGAGCATGGGGGATATCATTAAGTGCCAAAATTACTTGGTGGAGATTTCAGAGAATAATGGAGACATACTTCTGTTTGAACCCAAGGGAACATGGTTCTCCCACTTCTTGTGAACTGGAAATTCTGTTCCATTGAGTCTTACCAGCACTTAACTGTAGAAATAAAGTAGGTTGTTATCTTGTTTCTAGTCACAGCAGTATCAAGAAATTATCTGAAAAAGAACCCCCCCAAATTTGTGACATGTATTTAAATCCTGTAAATATGTTTATTTTGACATATACTATTTCAAAAGCAGTTAGATTTATTTCTGTTGACTTGTGACAGTTGATGCATTATAAGACTTCTTTTAGGTAACATTTATTTCTTGACAGAAAGACACTGAGGATGAAGTACGAGATATAATCCGCAGTAATATTCATTTACAAGGCAAGGTAAGCCAGATTTAACCACATTTAGTATTTATAAATTAGTTAATCTCTCTTTGAATAGTACTACATATAATGTTACTTCAGCAGTTAAGAAAGTAGAAATATAATACTTTAATCAGTCTTTATTCTACTTGCAAACCTTTTGGTATTAAAGACTCTCAAGATAACAAATGATGGATTTTTAAAGTAGATCATCAAAGAATCTCAGACTTTGAAGAAAATCTGTCATGATTTGAAATAAAGGTTGGAAATTTCCTTCACTAGCTGTGTTTGAGGACTTTTGGGGACATGGAGACAGGTGTCCATAAGAATTTAAACTTTTACATCTAGTGACCAGAAATTAAATATGTGTATTTAAGAGTCATTAATACATAGGAGATATTAAGAGTTGCCGTAATAGGAATAAATGAATTTACCTAGGGAGGTGAAGGAAAACATGAATGGAAATCATGAGAAGAGCTACTTATTAATGTTGGGTAAAAAAAAAAAAAAAATTGCTAGAAGTGCGTTCTGTAATCCAGTAAGCATTTACTATTATTTGGAATTTTTTTCATACTAGGAGATAAATTGTTCATATGTTCATGGAACCTCCTATGTAGTGTATGAAATCTAGCAGTTTATTATTTTGATTCAGTGTATTTGCTTCCATTCTGGTGTCCCTTCTGGAGAATTTTCTCAATTATGGAAATGTCCAAATGTCAAAAAGTAGTGACTACAATATAATGTTTGCTTTTCTGGGTATTAAAATGTTTCTTTCCAAGATCAAAACCATATTCTTTTTCTTTTAACACTTAGGACTACAATATGATAAAGGTGAGATGTAGCTTTCCAATATTCACAAGAAACAAATATTGATTAAAACAAATTTCATGTGCACTTTGATGTGTATGTACTCAGTCATACATTTAGTTATAAACTTGTCTAGAACAGGAGATGAATTCCTATTAGAGCTTGGTCCCTCTTCAGATAGCAAAAAGATTTTGAACATTTTAAAATGTACTAATAGATCTTCCAACTAAACCTCAAGTGAAGGGTTTATGCTACATATATGGGTATTTACGGAGATCATGTAGTCCTTGAAAGGGTCTCCCAGGGGACTCAAGACCGCACTTTGAGAACCATGGTCTAGGACAACCACTACCAAGTAGAGTCAGGAGATGTTTAGTACCTCTTAAGGAAGGTTCTGTGCTTCTCTCGGGAAATAATCAAATGAAAAAGGTTGTCTTGAAGAAGTAGAAGGAAATTTTTTTTTTTTTAAAGGTTTTATTTATTTATTTGACAGAGAGAAACACAGCTAGAGAGGGAATACAAGCAGGGGGAATGGGAGAGGGAGAAGCAGGCTCCCCGTGGAGCAGGGAGCCTGATACGGGGCTCGATCCCAGGACCCTGGGATCATGACCTGAGCCAAAGGCAGACACTTAATGACTGAGCCACCCAGGCGCCCCAGAAGGAAATTCTTCCATTATATTCTAGAGGTTACTTGTAGGAGTACTGTGGACAATTTATATTGTGTACTGGGGAGTCAGGAAGAAAGAAGAGCAGAGAAGGAAACACATACATAATCAACATTTCACTTCAAAATGGATGAGACCTGAAAATAAAGTGGTAATGAATACATAGATTTCCTTTTTGACATTTCAGTCTATACTTGTGCTGCAAGTTAGGCACACATATTATGGAGCCATACAGATTAACAGAAGATGAATTCTTTTGTTCCTAACACCTTCTCAAATATATTGTCTTGAAATTGTAGGACTGGTAATCCTGGGAGCCAGAAGGAGTAATTTTATATTAGAAAGAATAAAGATTCTACTTATCTTGCCAAATACAAGTAAACATGTGTTAAAATTCAGAAGTACCAAACACAGTCCTCAGATGAAAAAAGTATATGGGAAAAAACATTTCGTTTTATCAAAGGACAAATGGTGTTTACAAGTCATTCAGTGTTTGCCTCTAGGTGAAAGTTATTTTTCACATTTCCAACTCTGTTTTCTCAGACTAGGAGTTGTGAAGTTTCAGATGTTGTCCATTTACCTTTGCTTCATTACCCTCTGTCTCCCATTCTTAATGGAAATTTGAAAGGGGAAGAGAAATATAAAGGGATTGCTTTGCCTGTTTTTAATGACATAGTTATTTCTATGTTATTTCTTTGCAGTAATGTGATCTGTTCCTTGTAAGGATGCTTGTATTTTTCAGTTTCTATGATTTTATAATAATCCTTCTCAAAAACATACAGAATTCAGTTATATCTCCCACTCAGGAAAATTGACAGTGTTAAAAAGACTCCTTTATTATAGAATATGACTTTATTAACCTTCCATCGGTTTATATTGCTATCTTTGTTTCAGTGAAACTGAGCTCACTTGTAGAGTCCCTCTATTTATAGTTAAGTGTGATCCCATATCATTGCCTGTGAAAATAAGTATGTAGATCTTTCAGTGTTTGTGAAAGGGGCAAAGAAAGATAGAAGGTTGCTTTGTCTACTTCCTTGCCTTGACTATGTCCAGCTCATCCTTACGTCTTAGGCAAAACTTCCCTTGTTCAGGGGAATCTTACCAACCACCAGCAGGTTAAGTTGAAGCTCACGATACCTTATATTTCTC
This sequence comes from Halichoerus grypus, assembly GCF_964656455.1. Classification (NCBI taxonomy): domain Eukaryota; kingdom Metazoa; phylum Chordata; class Mammalia; order Carnivora; family Phocidae; genus Halichoerus; species Halichoerus grypus. Next base: position 74,281,958 of record NC_135718.1, read on the forward strand.
TTGAGTAGCCTTCATCACAATTGTACATATTTAATTTCTATCTTCTCCACTAGATGATTAATTTCATGAGTATGAGATCACTCTCTGACCTGATCTCTGCACAGAGTTTTGACACTGGGCTACACGCAATAAAGTAGGTCTTCCCCCCTTTAGGTTGTAACCTTGTATTTTTGAAACTTTTTCCTTTTTTCTGCAGCTGGAGGATCCTGCTATCAGATGGCAAATGGCTCTTTACAAAGATTTACCAAACAGGACCGAAGATACATCAGATCCGGAGAAGACTGTGGAAAGAGTATTAGATATAGCGAATGTGCTTTTTCATCTTGAGCAGGTTAGATTCTGCATTGATTCCATTGTATTTGCCTTAACCATGTAAGCGCATTTTAAATGATTCATTGTTAGCTGTGGGCCAAAAAACATATATGTTTAGCATATTTATTATAAAGAATATATGATTCAGGAGCGCTTATATCTAATAAGCAAAATTTCCAAGCTTATAATTTTTGTAGCAATATATAGCTAATGTATTTTGGGATATCACAGTCTTTGTTTTTTTGTCTTTTCTCAAAATATTTCTGTGATTATACAGATAAATAGGATTATATATTTAATTTTAAATCATTCTAACAAAAATTTCAAGAGTTACCTGATTCCATGTTCTACATATCATTTTTTATTACTGCTCATAACAACATGTTTGAGATGCTGTCACTAGTTTAGTATTTGAATTTTTTTTTGGTCATTTGCTTCACCTTTCCTTTTATTATAGATATTTTTGAGTTAATTTTCTCCAAGATCAGCAATAAATTACATTTAGAGAAGAGCAGTGCATTAATATTAAAATTGTGTGTGAATAGTGTTTTTATATAATTTTTCAGTTGTATCCTACCTTAAACTACAAAGTTCACTATGTGTTTGATTTCCTTATTCATTATTCAGCAATTCCCAAACCAATAATATTTGAAACATTATCCATCCATGGGTTATATTGTTGTGTAAGGAATGTTCTGGTTTAGGTAAAATATCTGTGATACACAGACATCATCCCTGTTTCTCATGAGGTCCGTTCAGCAGAATGACACCAAGTGAGGGAGCTCAGTATGAACCCAACAGTGTGATCTCTCCTTGGGCCTTCATGACAGTCCTCACCTGACATGGCAGGTCTCTCATTTTACAACAAACATAAAATAATAAAAGGGCCTATGTCATCTCAGGAACTTTGTCACCTAAATGTTTTGAAGACCATATTGGCATAGCAATAACAAACATTTTTCTTTGATTCCTATTTAATGTTATCTGGTGATCCTATCCCAGCCTTGACCAGTTAAATAACATAAGGATATCACCTAATGTAGTATCCTTTTACTTTCCTTCTTGCTTACTCAAGTGCCCCTCAAACATTAATAACTTCTCCCATGGCATACAATTTATCACTACACCTGATGAAATTTAACTAGGATACCCTTAAACCACATGGCTATCGACATGTATTTACATTGTTTAACACCACACTATTAATCATATAATATAATAAAATTTAGGAAACTTAATATTCCCCTAAATATTTCCGTAATATTTTCATGAAATATTAAATAAGTACAAATTATCAGTCAGTAGGTGATGAGACTTAAGGTAATGAAATTTTATTGACGTATAAAGTCATAGAGTTGTTTTTCCAGCATTGTATACATATTTAAGAGGACTATTAAATATCTATTTAATGTGTACTGGAGGATTATTTCTGGCAGTAGTACTCTACCGTAAGGTTTTTTTTGTTTTGTTTTGTTTTTTAGAGAGGGTGGGGGGCGGGGCAAAGAGAGGGAGACCAAGAATCCCAAGCAGGCTCCACACCCAGCACAGAGCCTGACGCAGGGCTCAGTCTCACAACTCTGAGATCATGACCTGAGCTGAAATCCAGAGTCAGATGCTCAACCAACGAGCCACCCAGGCACCCCATACTGTAAGGTTTTAATTCTTCCTAGTTTTCATGCACATGTCTGGATTTGTTTGAATGAATTTTAGATAACATTAAATGAAGCTTATTGAAATCTGATGATGTTTTATTCTAGCGACATATATTGATAACTGTATTCAATTGTAATGAACGAAGTCATATGTAGTGAGATTCATTCTATGACGCAGCCATTCCCTCCATGAACGTTTATTGTATGCACTACCGTATGGCAGCATTAGACTCCGCAGGTTCTGGGGATTGAATGCTGTCTCTCGACTCAAGTAGGTCATGCCGTAGTAGGGCATGTGGACACATAAATAGATAAAGATGTAATGATACAGATGTGCCGGGACACAAAATGTGCTGAATAGACATATAAGGAGTCCAGACAGTCTCGTTGCCAAGTAGGTGATCTCCATAATCTTAAAGGAATTTTCTAGGAAAAGGTAAGGGGGTCAGATTTTAGTTAAGGTCAACTATTCTTCACATTGTTAAGAATATGAGTAAAAAGAAATCATCAATTACCAAAGACTAGAAAAGAGTGAAAGATGGGCCACAAGAGGAATTCATGCCTTCAATACCTCTATTCTAATGTTAATTTGTCCCTCATTCATTGAGTAGCTTGCGAAGAATATCTTCACTTGCTCAACTCAATGCAAAAACAGTGGGTGCGTAGCAGATATTTGATTTAATTTATCTCCCGTATCAGCAACCTTTGCAATTGTATATTTTATTTCTTTTTTTTTAAGATTTTATTTATTTGAGAGAGAGAGAGACAGAAAGCCCCACAAGCAAGGAGAGTGGCAGGCAGAGGGAGAAGCAGGCTCCCTGCTGAGCAAGGAGCCTGATGTGGGGCTGGATCCCAAGACCCTGGGATCATGACCTGAGCAGAAGGTAGAGGATTAACCAACTGAGCCACCCAGGTGCCCCTGCAATTGTATATTTTATACTGCACATCTGGTCATTGGTCCCATGAGAGTAACCTGTCCCCTTGCAATTTCCTAATACTCAAACTCAAGCCAGGCTAACACATCAGCACCTCCCGGCATTCAGACAGTTAGAAGAAACCTCACTATTCAGGGACTTTTCATGTATAATAAAATGCTCTGCCACGTGGTAAGCTTCATGATGACAGACACATTTTCTACCATGTTCCCAACTGGATCTTCAATGCTTCGGTACTTTATTGTAATTGTTGACTGCCACCCACACCGATCAGAATGCCGGATTCCCACAGAAAGCTAGTCTCTACAGACTGAATCTCAAAATGGAACTTGAATGCATCAGATCTAGTTGAACAGTACTACCCTTGATTCACTTAACACAGTCATCCAGAAGAAAACAGAGGAGGACAATTGTCAGAAAGTGTTTACTGATCCTGTGGAGGGATGACCATCACAGAAATAAGTGTTTTCCAATTATACAAGTTGCTTCGTTAAAATTTCTAAACCACTGTAGTCCAGACATTGTTAATGCATTATGACATTCATATTTTGACCCTTTACCGCAAAGGATAATAGATTTTAGTTTTATTTTTTTAGCTAACGCAACATTTTTATTTCTTCCAGAAATCTACATGTATGCGCCGGAGATATTACAGTCTGGGAAGTACAGTGTTCAATTACCTAGAGACTACTAATTAATTTAGAATTACATGTTGGGTTTTTTTTCTCTCTAATACTTATAATTAATCTCTTTTTCGTCTTGGAGCTCCAAACACCATTAGCTAAATATATAGCTTGCTTGCCTCATTTACTACAACTTTGAATTCTCATTTGTCCCTCTCTAACAAAATAATTACGTATTTTAACATTTTTGCAAAATTAAATTCTTTACCTCACTCCTAGTAATGTGTTCCCGAAGCCTTGTCATCTTCTCTCCATCCTATTATATTAAGGAACAGTTGAATTTTCGGTAGAATTTTCTGTGTCTGCCTCTATTCCTGTTGATTGCTGTAAACTCTTAGGATAAAATTGGTTTAAATGGGTACATAAGTAAGTAGGTTAATTTTTTGTGTAGACAGAAAATATGTTTTAGAACCATAACCAAATTCTGAAAACATGATTTTATGTAGAATGGTTTTATATTTCTTTGATTTTTAGAGATGACATAGCTTCTTAAGTACACACTACTGGGGAAATATTATATTATGACTAAAGAAAATATGAAACATTTAAACCTATTTCCAATTTAACATTGGGTTACCTCTAGGACATGGGTTTTTCCATAATAATTGTAAGGTACTCGAAATTGAAATTGAAATTCCAAAAGTTTTTAATCTAAAAGGCACAGCTGTTTAATACTGTATTTTTGAGGGTAGTCTGGGGTTTAAATATTTAATTTTTTTTTTTGTATCCTTTTACCTCAGGTGGAGCATCCACAGAGATCAAAGAAGGCTGTATGGCACAAACTGTTATCCAAACAGAGGAAAAGGGCAGTGGTAGCCTGCTTCCGGATGGCTCCGTTATACAACCTGCCAAGGTCAGACTTTTTTTAATGTCTGTAATAGATTGAAGTTATTTTTTTCCCTACTAAGCAGTAGGAGTATAGCGTCCATTTTAACATGAGTTCAATAGTCTGAGAGACAGATGGAAGAGATGCTTTGGTTCTTCTGTGTAATACTTGAGTTTGTTTTTCTTCGCTGGGTGTTCCCAGAGGACTAAGGTCTACAGTGTGATTGTTAAATACTCTTAAATACCGAGGAAAATCTGCTCACATATGTAAGGCGGGGTGGGGTAATTAGGAACTCAGACAACCTTGATTTGAATCCTGGCATCTCAGCTGATGGCTGCCTGACATTGGTCAATTTTCTTCATGTGTACCATGATGAGATTTGCCTCATGGACTTGTTCAGATGACTTAATGGGTTGAGGTACAGGGTGCTTAGAGCCGAACTTAACACTGTACATGTTAATTGTTATTTATTATTTTGAGGGATTGTCTGTCTTGGGGAGAAGAACTGATATGGAACTAGTTCATGGAAATAACATCACTGCGTTCAACAGACGCCCCCCCACCTTCTCTTACAGCGGGCGTACTTGTTAATAGAGAAATAACCTGGTACATTTGAGTCTGGCTCCATGGCCGAGGTGCCAGTTCAGCCTCCTTGTAGTTTTCCCAAGAGATTGTGCCCGTTCCACTCGGAGCTTTGTGTCAGTGGCATCATCCCCACTCTGGTAAACAGGACTCGGCTCAGCTGCATCTCTTTTTCGGAGCATGCTCTTCCACTCCTTGCAAATGGAATGCTTCGTCCTCTTTGTTGCTAGGATGCTTTTCCAGACCTCTAGCTGTGGGCGTGTTCCTGTAGCGTTGGGCCTATTTGTCTCTCTGATCCGGACTTTGAGATCCTTTAGAGTGGTGTTCAATTTTATATCCTCAGTACCTAGAACTCTGACTTGCAGTACATGTTCGAATAAATAAATGAGTCAGGGAGTAAAACAAAACAAAAAAGCAAACAAACTTCACACATTCCCCTTTCACTAAGACAGCTGGACTCCTTGCTCTGACACACTCACTGAGTATAAAAATACATGAATTTCCCCCTCAGACCATGTACGCCTTTTAAATTCTCTGACTCCGTTATGGGGTCACCAGTTAGTCACTAGAACATTCACTTTGAATTCATTGTCTTATTCCTTTTCTGGTCCTATCCAGTCATTCTCCAAGTTCCATCAGATTTTTTCTTTGATCTGCTTCACAGGGATACTCTTCCCTTAATGGCCACCTCTTCAGCTCACTTGTTTATCGCCTCTTATCAGGTTGATGGCAGCAGATTCCGAGCTCGTTTCCCCGATGTCACAGAGTCTGCTGATCCACTCCCTCTGATAAAACGTTTTCAAAAGTGTATCCCTTTTTGGGGTGGCTCTCAAAGCTGGTGCTTTGGGGAAATACACTCAAATTCATTTCAGAAACACCCAAGCTTCAACCTATTGAATCAGCATTTCTGTGAGTGCTTAGCAAGTGTATTGTGCAGAAGCTGCTTGGGTGGTTCTGCTGTCCCAGGAAAGCTGAGCCCATCCTTTGTCATGCCTGTTTCATGCACAGGACTTTACGGCGATTTCTAGCAGTTCCAGGTGCATTGTCAGTTCCTCCCATTGATTTTCCAGACTCTTCGTAAACCTATCTGAGCGTATGCCTCATAACTGCATAGCCTGCCCTTAGTACCGCTAGGCTCAGCTTTCCATCCTGTGATGGCACGTCTCCTTTTAACACTTCTGATATTCTCTTAGGATGTTTCCTTATGGTCATGACTTTCTTTTATCCTTTCTTATGGTGGCGTCTTATCTGTACCTCTCATCAACTTCATGATGAGTTTATTGATTCTTTTAGTCTTTGGTGCTCTTTTATTTCATAGGCAACCATTTAAACTTCAGTATCCTAGGATTTAGTCTTTGGATACATACTCCTATTAAGTTCACGTAATACATTTTGTTTTGTAATCTTCAGGGTCTGTACCAAATGTTAACTCAAACACTGAATAATTCCTTTATGAACGCTTAGTACATGGTTTATCCAGAGCCACCTTATTGTCATAATAGCTACCACTTAATGACCATCTGTCTACCCACTGTGCTTTACATTGTTTATCTCCTTTTACATCTTGCAAAACTGAAGTGCAGATGGGGTTCTCCTAGTTTTATCAATGGAAAAAGTGAAAGTTGGTAAAGTGAATAACTTGGCCGGTGTGTTGTGAAGCTTAGAAATGCCCGAGCCAGAATTTGAATGTAAGTCAGCCTGTGATCTGAGAAGCCTTGCCTTCTTCACTACGATGTATTGCCTCTGCAATCATGAGTAGGAAGTTTGTTGTTTTATCTTTCTTAGTGCATGGAAAGTCCAGTGATAAAGCACTAATGAATACTTTTCCAGTGTATTTAAAAAATTCTTTGTTTGAAATTGTGCTTATCTTTTAGGCACCGGGCTGTCAATCTCTTTCTTCAGGGATATGAAAAGTCTTGGATTGAAACAGAAGAACACTACTTTGAAGATAAACTGATAGAAGATTTAGCAGTATGTTTTAATGGGGTTATAAGATGAAAGAGGGTTTGGTGGAATAACATTGGTGTGAGCACTTATCATATTGAAGAGAAAATATCATTGTAGCGTATTCATCCTGGGAAACTTATTCTTGATTGTCATTGCATTCAGTGTTTAGGGAAAATTTTATCCTTATTTCAGAGAGCTCTCTTCAACACCATGCAATTCAGAAGTGAAGCTGAATGATAGTTTATTATTAACCAAATGTTGATTCCATTATTCTCTTAAATTCTTCCTCAAAGCCCCTTTAACCACCTCAGAACCAGTATAGAGCTATAAAAGCTGAACCATAATGAAGTTATTCACCAAACATAAGTGAAGGTTAACAAAGCCAATGAAAAGTAGCTGGTTTTTAAAAACACACAGGGCAGAGAATGATAGACTGGATACAAGAAGGACAGGAAGTCATGGTAAATGTAGATGGCAAGTAGATTTTTGGTTCCACCATGCTGTGCTGGTGAGGACGCTCTTGTACTGAGAGCAGAGCACTCTGGACAGCCATTGTCTTATTCTTTTCTAAGTTGTGGATCTGTTAAAATATCTGATTAAAGCCATCTTCTCAGGAAAATTTATAAGCATATTGTCTAGTAGAATTTTGCAGACTAGTTGGAGGCTTCATGATTCCCAAGTTAATGACCTCCTGTCTAAAAGTTATTTTTCAACTCACAAGTTATCAGGGAATATTGGATAAACTGATATAATTCATGAATGCTTGACCTTGATTTTCCCCATATATTTTAAGTGAATTCAGTTTGTCTTTAGAACCAAAACAACCCATAGAATATTAGATAGCTTATAGAAATTTACCCAGTATCTACAATATTAAGCCATAAATCCAGGAAAAGAAGATCTTTTATGTAGAGAAAAAATCAGTCTGTGTTAAAAATAGAGCTACCCTACAACCCAGCGATTGCACTACTAGGTATTTACCCCAAAGATACAGATGTAGTAAATAGAAGGGGCACATGAACCCCAATGTTCATAGCAGCAATGTCCACAATAGCCAAACTGTGGAAGGAACCGAGATGCCCTTCAACAGACAAATGGATAAAGAAGATGTGGTCCATATATACAATGGAATATTACTCAGCCATCAGAAAGGGTGAATACCCACCATTTGCATCGACATGGATGGAACTGGAAGGGATTATGCTAAGTGAAATAAGTCAAGCAGAGTCAAGCAGAGAAAGACAATTATCGTATAGTTTTACTCATTCACTCAAACTGAGGGTTACAGAGCAGAAGGGGGTTGGGGAATGGGGTGGCCGGGTGATGGCTATTAAGGAGGGCACATGTTGTGATGAGCACTGGGTGTTATACATGACTAATGAATTGTTGAACACTACAACAAAAACTTATGATATACTATATGCTGGCTAACTGAACATAATAAAAAAATAAAAATGAAAAAAGAAATCAAGAAAAAAATCAGTTTGAATGTGTAAGGCAATAGAGATATAAAAGTCATTAAACCATTCAACAAACAGTCAAGATTAACTAATTCTACATTGAGTAAAAATGCTTAATAATTTTCCTCGTGTTAGAAGTTCTAATAGTACAAAAGTATTCTTTTTAAGTTTAAAGTAACTGAAAAAAAAAAAAAACATGTAAGTGGTTCAAGCATTAAGTCATTTAGCATTCTTTACCTGACATTGTTTGTGTAGGCAAGGAAAATGTTTTGTTTGATAATAATCAGTTTTCACTGCTCTGTGAACTAAATGTTTATACTTGGAGTGACTGAGGATTTTGTTGTAATTCTTTGCAAATTGAGCCCTCCCTAAAGCTGAAATCTCTGTACCAAGTACACTCCCAGTTGTGAATCTGCTTCTAAGAATAGCATTCAGAATTTTTAAATGATGTGAGTCATCCTTGCTCACAGTGTCTTTTGGTCCAATTATTAAATATCTTTTTTTTTAAGCTGCATAGTTTTGCATTGATTAATGTAACACACACACATGCATGCACAATGTATATAAAATACACATGTGCATGCACAGTGCCTAAAAGCACACACACTTGCATGCACATTGCATGTAAAACACACACATGCACATGCACACCAGAGCAGGAAGAAGATGGCTTTCCTTTTAGTCATTGTTCCTGACCCTCATATTACTCCTGGCTTTGTGTGTGCATTTCATTTAATGTGAAATTTTATCAATTTGGCTTTTTTGTAGAAACCTGGAGCCAACCCTCCAGAAGAAGAGGAAGGCACGAAGAGAGTTGATCCCCTCCATCAGCTCATCCTTCTGTTTAGTAGAACAGCTTTAACAGAGAAATGGTATGGTTGGGAGGGTTCGTGTGAGCACAGGAAGAACAGATAAAGAAACCCCATGTCTGAGTATCTTGTGTTTCACACATTCATGTTGCAATTTCATCTTGTTCTTGTTAGGAGAGAGAATTGTTCCGAGATAGGACCAGTCTGCCATACACCTGTGGACCGACATTCATTCAAGTTCAGGCTTTAATGTCTGTCTGTGAGCTCCAATTTTTTGTAACAATTTTGTCATTAGCTGATGCAGTTGATCCCGAATCTTATGAAATTATTTTTTCTTTACCACAAATGGCCTTTATAAATAAAACAAAAGAGCCCAAAGCAAATTCCAGTACGAAAAAATGTGTGGAGGCCAAGGGTGACCCAAATTTCCTGGGTAGATTGTGTCTCCATTGTGCAGTGGGTCTTAGGAAACCTTTAGGAGGCGGGTGAGCCATCAACTCAACAGGACGTTTCTTTGAGGTCTGTTTTAAGGGCATTCTCCATTTTCTGTGGCTTCTACAGTCTTATTTGTATGAATTCACCAAAGCCACAAAGGCCGAACCTCTGTGTAGTTAAACCTCTATGTCCTCAGATGCCCAGTAATCAAAATGGGCTCAGCATTTGCTCATAATAGGGTGCACTGCAGAGATTCTGTGGATGAAATCTTTCAGAGGTTATAAAACATTTGTCTGCCTCCCTGCCATGCAAAAGGGAGCCTACTCTCATTCCTGCAAAAGCTGGAAGATAATTTAATGATCAGTCCTATCCACATGAGTCTTTTGAGAGTCTAGACGAGTTCATTTGACCTCTATGCATGCTGTAATAATGCACATTTCTCCCTCTTAGCCAATGTGATCCATCCTTCTCTCACGATGTCTCTCTCTCTATTATTTCCTAACTAACAAAATCATCTCATCCCTAAGCATAGAGCAACCCTCTGTCTGGCATTGTCAGGTAATGAGGTATTTTCATAAGTGAATTTTTCTGATGGCTGAACCTTAAAACTGCTAAAATAACTTTGCAAATATTAGGTACTTTTTGATGGAAACCTTTCTTCATGAATTAATGGTTTCCATACGTCTTAAGAAGAAGATATTAAACATATTTCTTAATTTTTAAGAATCACTATGTTGTATTTTTGAACAGTGTAGTAGCATAATAATTTGGGGAATCTTCCCATCAAATGTCAAATATCACTTCTGCTGTCAAAAGCCCCTACCTCGTTTAAACTTGCTTGTTTCAGCTTGTGTAGTTTCAAGAAAATTAAAGCTGTTACATTTGTATGTAAATCAGTAGACCATTTATTTTGTGAGACTTGAAGGCCTCTTCTGGAAGGTAAGATGGGTCAGCTGTTTAGGTCTGAGATCTTTGCTGTCTGATTCTACCATATTTTTGAATGATGACTTTGCCTAAGTTTTGTGTTTACTTCATTTTAAAAGGGCATACTGGTTGAAAAATAAAGGTTATTTTATACAGTGATGGCAGTTTTACATATGACTAGCCTCCTACTTAAAAACTCACGTTTTCTTCTTGTTTTTCATAGCAAACTGGAGGAAGATTTTTTATATATGGCTTATGCAGATATTATGGCAAAGGTAAGTAAATATATCTTGATTTTAATGTTTAATTTTAATAAAGGAAAATCATTTTCATCTGACAAAGGATAAAGAATCTATGTATTTCTGGGTCCAAATAAAATACTGTTAAATCTTAGAAACCTAAAGGGTATTAATCTCAATTTTCCACTTGTTGCATGAGTCTCTGTTCTGACTTCCTTTACAGATAATCATTGTTTGTTCTCTTAACATTTTTTTTATGGGGAACCATTAAGTTTCCAAACATTCATTCATTCATTTAACAAATAGTCACGGGGCATCAAGGTATTGGAGGTAACATGGTGAATAAGAAGGAAATGCACATACCCTTCCTGGAGTTTATAGTCTGATGGAGAAGACAAAATGTAAGCAGGTGATTGCAGAAAGCTCTGCTAAGTTTAATGGTAGAGGCGCTATTAGGGGTATAGGGAAGAGGTTGCATAGGAGAGTAGTGAGGGTTGCTTAGGCTAAGGTTTATGGAAGTCCTTGACTGCCTAATGACAAGTGGACCATGCAAAAATAGGAACAGCTCATATTTACTGAGTGTCTATTTCATTTATATCTCACAAGAGGAGGGTGGATGAGGGGATGAGTTTAAAAGAGGAGTCAGGGTGTCTCTGAGGCCTCTGATGTGGGCGACTGGGTCTGCAGTGGTACCAGATACTGAGATGCGGAGGGCTAGAAGAATTGTAGGCCTGGAGTGAAGGGGAGAGATGGCAAATTGTATTTTGGACATGTGAGTTAAAAATGCCTGTAAGACAGCCCAGTGGAGAGGTCAGATACGTGATGAGGCATTCCTGTCTGACATTCAGCATCTCAGGGACAGCTAATAAATACAGATTTGGGTTGTATGCACATTTGAAGGGAATCGAGGCCATACGAGTGGATGGTCTTGCCCCAGGCAGAGAAGGCATCATGAGAGTGAAAGGCCCATGACCACGCCTTTAAGGACATGGATATATAAAAGATGATTAGAAGAAAAGGAACCCATAAAAAAAGGGGGTGGGGAGAGAATCTTAAGTGTGAGCATATGTAGGAGCTGTGGGCCTAAGTGGGTACTGAACAGAACCATATGCTGCTGGGGGTATGGATGAACAAGGTGAGGATTGAGACATCTCTGGGATTTAGTACATGTGCATCATGTGACCATGGTAAGAACAGTTTCAGGAGATTATGGAGAGAAGCCATTGGCGGCGTGGGTGCCATATTGTAGGGAAGAAAGTAGAGATTCACATGTGAGATGTGGCCTGGACATTTCTTTACTAGAAGATTGAGAGAGGGGAGAAACAATATAAAGGGACCAATATCTAGATGGAATTGTGACGTTGAAGGGGGATTATTTTTGTTTGCTTGACATTTGTTTACTTTTATGTGAGAGATTTGAACATGCTTCTCTCCTGGTGGGAAGGAACCAGTAGAGAGGGCAAGGGAGTAATTTGTGGTGTGAGGTCTTGAGTGAATGGGAGCAGGGGAAGAGGACAGGTTCCAGAGCATGAGGAAAAGCTGTGTCTTTCCAACTTTATTTTAAGCTATAACCCCCAATAAGAAACACATTTACCCAGTATATTTATGGAAACATAAAAATAGATATATTGAAAGAAAATTTTCATGAAATTATACCCTTCCAATGAGCAGTAGATTCTGATATTTTCTATTATATTTAAATAAAAAAAATTATTTTAGATCCTGACTCATTAAATAGATTCTGCATCTAATGAATGGGCTGAAACCCATAGTTTAAAAAACACTGAGCTGAAAGATAAAAGAGGGAAGGATATTTCCTCCTTGATCATGGACTCCTAACTAGGATAAATAAGGGCATGAAGAAGAAGGGAGCTGACAAATAAGGAGGTTGTAAAGGAGTCCATAGACTGTTGTCCTCTGCATTTGAAGAACCACCAAGCAGATGGGCTACAAAGGTGGAACCTCATGGTTTGAGGATAAGATATTCCTGATTGTTAAAGTTCTTCCTTGTGGCTGAAGCAGAATTTGCCTCCCCCTGGTTCTCCTTATGTCCTAAAGCAGCTCATCTCTTTTGATACATGGTCAAGTATTTGGTGTTGCTCCCTTTCTCTCAAGATTTTCCCCCTTGATAATTAAATCACCTTACTCCTCTTATCGTTAGAGGTATCAGTCTTCCATCACTCAGTTCATTCTACCGCACACATACTCTAGTTTTTTAATATGTGCCACCCAGAAATTAATTGAACACAGTATACTAGTTGTGAGTTCACCTGTGTAGTGCCTATTGGGACCATATCCTCTCTGCACTGCTTAGGATCCCATACATTTACAATAAATTGTAGGAACTCATTAATTTGAAATTTTTTGCCTCCTTTTGAGCTTGCCTGCCCACCAAAATTCCAAGGCATTTATGAATTTCTGTGGAGTTTCATCTCCTACCTATATTGACAATCCATGTATTTTTAATTTTAGTAATTCTTTTTGTTTTTGTTTTTAATTTTTTTTTTAACTAGACTTCTCTCCCACCATGGAGCCCAGTGTGGGGCTTGAACTCATGATCCTGAGATTAAGACCCAAGTCGAGATCAAGAGTCGGACACTTAACCGACCAAACCACCCAGGCCCCAGTTTTAATAATTTTTAATATATGTCATCGTTTCTCTAATTAGAGTCAGACCATAGAGCAAGGCCAAAATGTTTTTAAGGTTCAGCTCTATCATTCAGTGTTAAATAGCTCCTTAAGTTTATGCTAGCCACGAACTTGATAATTGTGCTTTCCCTGTGTTTATCTCAGTTGCTAGTTTTGATGATTGATATCTAACTTCTTACCAAAGAGTCTCTGGAGGTTGCCTTTCTTCATTTTGAAAATCAGTATCCCAGAAGCTGGTGCAGTCACTATGGAAAACAGTTTGGAGGTTCCTCAAAAAATTAAAAAGAGAACTACCCTACAATCCAGTAATTGCACTACAGGATATTTACCCCAAAAATACAAAAATACTAATTCAAAGGGATACATGTACCCTTATGTTTAGAGCAGCATTATTTACAATTGTCAAACTGGAAACAGCCCATGTCCATCGATTGATGAATGGATGAAGAAGATGTGGTATACATATACATGAAATATTATTCAGCCATAAAACAGAATGAAATCTTGCCATTTGCAACAACACGGATAGAGAGCTAGAGGGTATAAAGCTAGAAACAGACTCTTAACTATAGAGAGCAAACCGATGGTTCCCAGAGGGGAGGGGGTGGGGAATGGGTGAAATAGGCAAAGGGGATTAAAGAGCATACTTATCATGATGAAAAAAAAAATAATAATAAAAGAATAAACAGATGAGTATTAGTTTTAGTCAGCATTATGAAATACAAATGTAGATCCACTTTACTGACAGTTCACTGAAAATCGTGCATGTGCCTGTGTAGAATAGTTTGAAGAGAGAACTATTTTTTTAAGTACTATGAATTTATCTATTTTTTGCAGAAAATAGTATTTTTTTTAGGCTTTGCTGTTAATTTTTAATTATGTAGTTAATTAATAAAAGTATTTTTAGATTCATTCACAGGTATACACCAAAAACTGAAAGTTAAAGAATTAGCTCTTTGGGTGGCTATTTTGGGGGGAAGAATCCAATGACCACAAAGTCCCTAAATTAAGTATGAAAACACAGAGAATTTCTAAAGTGGGCCAAATAAAGACCTTGAAATGATCTCATGTTTTCTTAATTACAATTCTTACTTGCTATTCATATTTTATTTCCCCACTGCAAGATTAAGATTAAGAAATACAGTAATAATGTTTATCAGGAGAAGATAAATATATGTTTTTTGTTTTTTGTTTTAATGATTTGAAGAAGCACTAAGAAGACTCTCTTGTTTAAAAAAAAAAGCGGGGGGGGAATCAGCATCCCAAGTTCTGAGACTTTCTCTTGGCCTTCCTGGTTCCTCAGAGTTTATCAACAGTCATTTTATAGTTACATAATGATTATTTTTGCCTTGAGTCTTAGAACTTGAACTCACTTTCAGAGACGTATGCCTTAGTGTCTTTCACCATGCAGGATCTTTTTGAATGCACCACTCACATCTCAATTGGGTTTTTATTTTCAGTCTTGCTGTTTTAACCCCAGGAGCACAGAATTGGGTTTAAATCATAGCTCTGGATTCCATGTGAGACTCTCATCATTGGTCCATTATAGAGGCCCACTTTTACTAAGTTAGTGACTTAGTCACTTCTAATAATGTAGCAACTACCCATAAATGCACAGCATACGAGAAAAGTTAAACCTTCATAATAACTTACATATAATTGTATGGTCTCCCCCCATTAACCGATACCCCACCTCCCCATAGAAGGAAACCATCATCCTAATCCCATGTTCCAGATACCCTTGCTTTCCTTGTATATCGTTTTCACTTATCATACATATATACATGTAAATACATATGGGAATGTATTATAATTAATTATTAATTATATATACATATATATCACGTAAATACAAATGGGAATATATTATAATTATACATATAGTTATATATTTTTTTTAATTTTAGTTGTTTTTAACTTTTAAAAGGGCAGTATGCTATATATAATCTCTTGGTACTTGTTGTACTCAATACTGTTTTCTAAGGTTCATTGACACTTGTTTGTATTAGTAGAGTTCATTGGATTTGACTATCACATTATATTCCATTGTGCAACTACACCAAAGTTTATTTACTTACTTTTCTGTTGATAGCCTTTTGTGTTGAATCTGTGGTTTTGCTAACGTGGAAAGGGTTCAAAATTCCTATTCTTCTTTTTTTTTTTTTTTTAAATAAACAATAGACATTTATTTGTCCCAGGCTGGGAAGTGTAAATCTTGCGTCCTCACATAGCAGAGGGGCAAGGGAGCTCTCTGGGGTCTCTTTTATAAGGGCAGTAATCCCACTCATGGGGTTCCTCCCTCATGATGTAATTACCTCCCAGAGACCACACCTCCAAATACCATCACATAGGGGATTAGGTTTCAAATTTTTGGGAAGGAGGGTGCAAACTTTAGCATATAACATATTAACATTAGCATATAGAGCATACAGGAAGTGATCTCAGGAAATACTAGTAAGTCACTGGAGAAATGAGACAGAGAAAGGAAGGAAGACATCATGAGGGTTTTTTTTTTTATATTTATTTTTTAATTAACATATAATGTATATAGTTTCAGAGGTAGAGGTCAGTGGTGCATCAGTTTTATATAATACCCAGTGCTCATTACATCACATTCCCTCCAAAACAGAGGATCATAGGGGAAGAGAGGAAAAAAATAAAACAAGACGAAATCAGAGAGGGAGGCAAAGCGTAAGAGACTCTTAATCATAGGAAACAAACTGAGAGTTCCTGGAGGAGAGGAAGGTGGGGAGATGGGGTAACTGGGTCAAACTTCCTATTCTTATTCATTTCTACTATTGTATGAGAGGCAAGAGCTGTGGTAAGGTGTAAGAATGTTCAACTTCAGAAGAAAATGGCAAATGATTTTTCCAGGTTTATTGCATCAAATTACCTTCTTACCAACAATGTTTAAGAGAGAGTCTGATGAGCCACATCTTTCCAGTATTTGATATTATATGGTTTCTCAATTTCTGTTAACCAAACGGGTATAAGATGGTCTTTCATTGGGGTCATAATTTTCATTTCTCTTGGCTGATTTCTATATTTAAAAATCACTTCTTGGGGTGTGTGGGTGACTTAGTCATTTGAGCTTTGGATCTTGGTTTTGGCTTAGGTCATAGTCTCAGGATTTTGCGGTCTGGCCCAGCATTGGGCTCCATGCTCAGTGTGGGATTCTCTCTCTCCTTCTACCTCTGCCCCTCCCCGTGCTCACACAGTCTCTCTAAAAAATAAACAAACAAATAAAAAATAAATAAAAATCACTCTCTCTGGTGGTAAAATCTGAATCAAACAGCTGATGAGTAGCTCTGCACTTCTCTATTATTATTATTATTATTATTATTATTATTATAGCATCTGCTCTAAACCCTATACTTACTATTCCTCCTTCTCCTTGCTTTGGCTATATCTTGAAAAAATCATCTTAAATCTTTGTGTTTTTCAAGCCATACTTTATTTTAAACCTGAGATTAATACCCTTTTTTTTCCTGTCGTGTACACCACCACTTTACAAATTTATCCACATTGGCTTGTGTTGCTGTTGCCACTGCTTTTGTCATCATCATGGCCCCTCACACTCGGTTCCCAGAATGCCTCAGTATTACCTGTTACCTCTCCTCAAGAATCTGAAGCCATTTCACGCAACTGGGATGTTTCTACCAACATGAACAAGATAACCATGTGGAAGTCTCTAGAATGATGCCATCATAAGTTAAACACTCAACAGTATTTCCACTATTTTGACTTTCTGGCTGAGAAAATCTTTTCCTCCTCCTTCTCTTACTAAGTTATTGAAATATTTAGGATCCACATTAAGTTATGCCCAGGGTTCTATCCATTGTTGGTTTTATTAAAATTATCAAACACTAGGGTCACTTTCTTAGGAGATTACTCCCACTTCGGTCTCACCCATCAGCTGTTAGATTTAAATCCATACTAAAAGTTTCTGGTTTTGCTTCCTCCATCTTCTGAGGAGTGCCACAGTTAGAAAGGCAACTTAAAAATGTGTGAAATGTACTTGCTCTGCAGAAAGAAATGCCCAGGTTATGTGGGCAAAGTGAAGTGCCCTATTGACTGCTTATGGGTTCTCATCACCAATTTTGAATTTTGATCTAGACCCCTGAATGGTCTGAAGTATCCTCTATTTTAGTTTTCTCTCTCTCTCTTTTTTTTTTCTTCTAAATTCTCTTACTCCATGCTTCTGCCCCTTTGTGTGTGGATTTTACTCACTTTTTCCCTCCTGGCATATGGTATAACTCCTCTATGCCTGGAGTTTGTCATTTTGATGCAGAAAGCTAAAGCCATCTAATAGAACTGCCTCTTTACTTACCATATATACTACATGGATGCAGTTTGGTAGTGAAAAACATATCTCCTATACCTATAAATCCTTTTTCTTCCCAGTACATTAAAAAATTACAGATCTGCTATAGTTTTCTTGTGGTCCCAGTGTATCCTCAATGTATCCAATCAGTAGAAGTTCAAAATAGTTTATAGGTTTGATGAGTTTTGTCAGCTATCCACTCCAAATTGATTTAAGCTAAATAGGTTCTAAAAATCACAAATTTTAACCTCTATATTAGAAGCAAATCCTACTAAATTTTCATAGAAAGATTTTTAAAATAGTTTATTTAAAAATAAATCTTTGTTAAAAAAAATTAAAATAAATATTTGTAAAAAATATTTGTCAGCTAGACCTCTAAATTTTTGAAGGAATTCCGAAAGCAAGCATATCATATGAATTTTTATAGATTAAAGCATATCATTGTAACCCAAAATATTTTTTCTGAATGTATTCTTCATCTCAAAACTTGTTTCTTCTCTGTATTTCTAAAGATAATGAAATTTATATAGGAGATAATTTGAGAAAATTTAAAACTGCATTTTTTTCTTCAACTGCACATTTTTTTTTTTAAGATTTTATTTTTTTATTTGACAGAAAGAGCACAAGCAGGGGGAGTGGCAGGCAGAGGGAGAGGGAGAAGCAGACTCTTCCCAGAGCAGGGAGCCCGACATGGGATTCAGTCCCAAGACCCTGGGATCATGACCTGAGCGAAAGGCGGACCCTTAACTGACTGAGCCACCCAGGCGCCCCTAAACTTCACATTCTCAAGAGACAGATTAGTGTTCTGATTTGCTTAAATAGTAAACATGCTTGTTACCTGATAAAATGCCTGTGCTTTACTTCTGATTCCTAATGCAGAGGAAGGAAACATCAGATAGGTAATCTTAGCGGGCAGATAAGCCAAAATTCCTCTGTGTTTAACATTAGATGCACAGTATTTACAGAGGACCACAGATTGGCCTATCAGATGTGTTTTGCTCAAATTTTCATGGGTTCTTTTTCTTTTTTTAAAGATTTTATTTATTTGACAGAGATAGCGAGAGCAGGAACACAAGCAGGGGGAGTGGGAGAGGGAGAAGCAGGCTTCCTGCCTAGCAGGAAGCCCGATCCGGGGCTTGATCCCAGGGCCCTGGGATCATGACTTGAGCTGAAGGCAGACACTTAACGACTGAGCCACCCAGGCTCCCCCATGAGTTCTTTTTCTTAAATTCCCGGTTAGCTGATGGTGTGGGAGCCAAGGTGACATTAGCACATAGCAGAACATTTCCGGCACTCTTGAATAAATAATTAACATCTTTATTTCTGTGGGGAAACATGCTAAGGGACATCTTTTCCAAACAGCAGAATCCTTTATTTTCTCCTCAGCAAACCATGTTGTCAGTCTTCTTATTCTAAATTGGAAAGGGTGATAGTATTTGTTGAGTGAACTAAAGAACTTGAAAGACATTTAGAATTGATCATCGTGTGGGTAGGATCATGTTTTCTGCCCTCACTCCCATCCCCACTTCATCTCCATACTCAAAATACTGGGAATTACTGAATTGAAACTGTTTTTCTGATTTGTCACTTATATTTAATTACTTGCCACCATTCACTTCACTGATACACTGAGTGCTTATGGACCAGAAGAAATCTTGAGAAGGGTTGGAACAATCTAACTTTGAAGAGCTATAGGTTTTTTCCCTGCCACGGGTATTGGTTAGTGACCAGCTTCCTTTGGTCAACATGATACTTTCTATTCCCAACCATAATAATAATAGCAATTGAGATTTATTAAATGCTTATTATTTTTCAGACACTTAATTATGCAAACAATTTGCATATGTTAATTCATATAATCCTCTCAGGAGCCCTGCTCCTCTTTGTCTTATTTCTACCTTAAATATGAGGAAAAGGAGACCCAGGGAGGTAAAGAAACTTGCCGTAAGTTGAACAGCTAATAATTGGCAGCATTCTGTGTCCTCAGGCTATGGTCCTAATCATACCACTCTTCCTTAAATTTAGCAAGCAAAAACTTTAGCTGTGGCAATCAGATAAGAATATATGCATGGATTAGCATAACTCCTTTATCATTTCTGGGAAAATAACTCAAAATAATGGATTAGTCAGTTATTTTTCTATAAAATAATAATATTAGTAGCAGCTAGAATTTCATTTTCCTCCTTTGGACCAATTACAGTAAAAAATGAATGTAAAAGATTACAAGATTCAGTTGAAACAATGGACATGCTTTCTGTTAATTTTAATTCACAGTTACTGCATATATCTATATTCATGCATTCTAATGACAACATAAAATAAAACAATTATCCTTATCTTTAAGGCTTGCAGTTTCGTTTGAACAAGGTAATAAATGCATGAATAAGAGGTACATGTACTATGGTAGGGATCTCGTCTATATCTCCATGCTGTGCCTAAAATTGGCAATTTAATATTTTGATTTTGTAAATGTAAAGCATAATTTTCTTTTAGGTCCTGAATTCGTTGATAATGCCATCTACATTTACTGTATCTAATACCTGTTTCGACAATGTCGATGACAACTTAGTACAAATGATTTGGTGTTCCATGCTGCATTGTTTTGTACTTTCTGCCTCAACATATTCTAACCCTGCTGACCTTTTCTTAATGTTTTCCATGTCTCAGAGTTGTCATGATGAGGAAGATGATGATGGTGAAGAAGAAGTGAAGAGTTTTGAAGTAAGATGGATCTTTCTAGATTTGTCTTTTCTATTTTGAAACATTGTTTCATAGCTTATAACTGACATTTATGTTTCTTGCTTCATGGCTTATTGCAGCTTATTGTGTCAAGGAACTGCATGTCAGAAGCTGGATGGACAAATCTGAGTCCTAACATTTGCTAAAGTTAAGACCAAGGAACATAGAATAATGAAATAATCCAATAAAACCCATATGTTCAGAATGAGTGTCCCTGAGAACTCTCAGAGAGTGCTTCAAACTGTTCTCATCTCAGTGAATGTCGTGATCTGAAATTTCCAATGGACATTTGAGGAAAATATTTATTGAAGAGCAACATGACATCGAGTTTTTAATTAAACCCTTGGTTGGCTATTTTCTTCTGAAATGAAGAAGTCTTAAAGATCTGGCCTCTTTTGACTTCAGATAGGTCACTCATTCCCTGTACATATGTAGATGGTGGCACACAATGCCCTTTGCTTGCATGAGGCAGGAGTGCATATATTCCTAGGACTGTGTTCTGTTTTACGGTTACTTTCTCAGATGTTCTCAGCTCTTAAATATCCAGAAAATTAGAAATACTGCTCAATGCTAATTAGCCAGAAGGAAAGTAATATTATTTGACCCCATTTGTTTAGATTTTACTTTTGCTTTCTATGAAGAAAAGAGTTGTTGCTAACTACCACTTTTCTCCTTTTTTTTTCTTTTTTTCTTTTTTTTTTTTTAGAATTTTCAAAAAGAAATGAAGTGGAAAGAAATAGATTACATTATTATTTTTTTTCTATTATGTATCTGGATTTTGAGCTAGAAGTCTGGAAATATATTAGTAACCAGCAGTCAGTCCTTATGACAGTGGTCCTACTGAAAGGTACAGGTTGAGGGGTGGACATAGAGTAGGGCCCCTTCCAGGAGCAATTTGATATGGCATCTCTGCAGCATTGAAATCAGTGTGTAGAAAGTACAAAAGCTAATCTGAGAACAACCCATGACTGTTGCTGAGAAAAAACGCCATAAGATTAATTTCCTATGTGACACTATAATCTTTTCTAATGTATGTGTGTCCTATTCTCAAATCTGTCTTTATTGATAAGAAACTGAGGTAAATTAGAATGAGCTCTGAGCAGCAAATAATACTGTATTTTCTGAAGTGCACACCATTTATGGTCTACCAGTTGTCTTCCGAGCAATTGTTTATTGCTATTTTGCTTCTTGTCCTCATCCTTCCTTAAGGTCACAGGATCCCAACGCAGCAAGGTAAAACTATATATATGTGTGTATTTGTCTGGGTCTGAGTTTTGGTTTCTTGTGACATTTACCTTTGTTAGACCCAACATCTTGGATTCTTTTGTAATAAAAGGTCTTGGTGATCTTTTTACAAGTTTGTAGCTCCCATGTACCCCTTCCTTGACACGGGTTTATTCTTCTTGGAGTTTAAATGACTCATAATTGAAATTTTATCCTACATGTGAACTCTTGGCTGCATGCTGTGCTCAGGTAAAAAGGGGCTAGCCCTTTAGCTGATTAACTTTTAGCTCGGGACCTTTCAGGACCGCATTCTGGCCTCATCCCCTCTTGATGCTTATTTAATATAAGTCTTGTTACTTGAAAAAAGACATGATAAATGGCATCACTGGTGAGATTGGAAAGAAGTCTACTTTCCCATTGTGCTAGTAATCTCTCCAGTTAGTAACTGGAGAGGATGTTCCACGATGTTAATATTGATTTCAGCATTCATTACAGGGAAGAACTTGATGATTATTTCTATCTCTTAATATATTTTGAATAGCTAAGTGCTTGGAACATTTGCTAAAAAACATTTTGATCTAGCATCACAAAATTTTTTCTTTGATAGGAACCCCATTAAGCTTATATTTTATTTTCATGAGACTTAATTCATAGGAAAATTGATCAGAACATCCCAGGGGAAAAAAATATCCATCATGGCTTTAGTTGAAAAAAAAAAATTGCTGTTAAAATGAATTTAGAATGTCACGAAGAATCTATTTAGAAGAAACAAATGATAATATTTTAACTCACTCTTCTATTTGGAGGAATATATTATTATTACACTATGATCCCTATAGATTTAAAAATTTGAATTCATACAGCTGTCAGATATAGCTCTAGTTGGATGGATATAATAGTTAATGACTTATAACAGACATAACAATAATATATTCTGGGCTTAAATAGTAGGTAATAATGAGTGTGATACTCAGTATTTATGCTTTTATCACTAATTATCTCAAATAGAATTCTTGTGGATTATTGAGGGTCGAAAACATGAAGGTACCTCCTAACAGTAGCCAAAGATTTAATGTCCTAGCACCAAACTTCATGCCCCAAGAGTGTGGATATCTGTGGGATAAGGGTAGATAAGGAAGGTCAGAATCAGAAGGCATTGCTGGTTAAGAAAACCATCTTCCTCTGAAAGAGGAATGCAGTTTCAGGGGAATCTAAAAGCAAATCCAGTTTGGTAAATAGGGTCAAATTTGGTGACATTAGAGAAGTTCCCAATTCAGAAAAGAAGTCCAGGAATGGTTAGTAGAATCTGCTTTTAGCGTATAGGATTCAGGCCAGAGTGAAGACAAGAAATCAGGTGAGGATATGGAGCCTGACCTGAGAGAACAGGCTACCTGCCCTGGATTTAGGATGATGGGCAAGACATTCACGCAGTGGTGAAGCCTGGCAATTAGTCACATAACTGTCCCCCATGAAACAGGATTTTAAAGTTTCTTATGATTGCTACTTATAAGCATAACACCATAGGCAATATTGGGGAATTTGTACTTCTTAACCAGATATTTTACTGAATTTCCATGTGATTTGGGACTATAACTTACTGTGTATGCCTAATTTGTATAGCATGCTACTTCTCACAAAATATGTCCTCTGTGAGTAAGCAATAGAAACTCTTACCAAGTTGAGAAACAGAGATGTGCAGGTCCTCGCTCACCTATGAAGATACTCTTGTCTGAGGTTGACTCTGTGATACCAACAAAACCACTGACAATTTGACCAGACAACTGGATTATTACTTTCTCTTTATAAATTTAGTAACATACCAGAATTTTTAGTTGAAGTTTCTGGTTGTTTAATATCATTTAGAGATAGTCTCATAGTGGAATTTTCATCTAAGTTATAATATATCTGAGAGGTTATCTGGCAATTTCAAGAACTCTTAAATTATGTTAAATAAATTTGGGAATAACAGTGTGTGGTAATTGAATTTTATTCCCATAACTGACTGATTATTAATAGTTGCTGTACTTTCCAGTTAAATTCTTTATCTGTAAGTATTCAATGAAAATATGAAGAAGGAAGTAGGCATTTTTAAAAAGGGGCATTATAATTTCTGTGAGGAAAGAAACAAAGCTTAAGAAACATGAAACATGGGAAATGGGGACTAAAATGCTTAAAATATTTGCCAGCTCTTTTCTTATTCTATCACATCTATGTTTTACTGGTAGGATTCTGTTAAAACTTGCAAAGAGATTTAACTTGATAATTTTAATTCCCTGCTTCATCGAAATAATATAGGTAAATATTCTCTACAACTGTTTATTTAAAAACTTTATTGCTTATTTAGTTAAGTATATATAACCTTTTTAGATTTGGGACTACTTCAATACTAAAACTACAAAAAGGACTGTTAAATCTTATAAAGGTGAGGAATAACTGAAAGGGAAGAAATATCTTAGCAGTGACTCAAAATGTCCATTAGTACAGTTGAGTGCATTGTTTAGCTGTGAATTTTTAGAAGCCAAAGCAAATACTAATAATGACAACAACAAATTAATAATGTTGCAAGTCAAAGCAAGTCTGAGCAACATGGATTTTTCTCACCTAGATTCACAAAGAGATTTGGTACCAGAACAAACCCCATTTTTAAACTTTGATTTTGCAAAATACACACAAATGTTCCCCATACAGTTGCTTCTTCCCTAATGCCATTCTCTAAAATCTGAGTGTGTGGCATTAAATGCTAATTCAATGGAAGCATTTCTGTGGACTATTAAGGTACTATAATATAGATTTATTACTTAATAAAGACTGAAATTAATGACCGTGGAGCTTAAATAAGCCAGAGGGATGGAGCATTGACTTGCCTTCTAGACCATTTTTCTCAAATATTAGGCAAGTTGCATCATCCTTTGGCAAATGCCCAATTTCTAATTCACAGATGAATTCTCTGCTGAGTCCCTGAGGTCTTATTATTCTGTACTGTTGATTAAAGAGAATAACTTGTGTCTTAAATACTAAATACACCTATGGCAGAGTTGACATTCTGTAATAAAAGACTTAAGAGACTAACTTATATTCTCTTCCAGATGGGCCTCAGTCATAACTAAAATGACATCATACCTGCTAAAGTATTCAGACCAATACCCAGCTCGTATTCCAAAATATGCACCACTAAGTGTGGAAGAATCAATTTAGGCCCCGATGTCTTTTTTTTTTTTAAGATTTTTTTTATTTATTTATTTGACAGAGAGAGACAGTGAGAGAGGGAACACAAGCGGGGAGTGGGAGAGGGAGAAGCAGGCTTCCCACCGAGCAGACAGCCGGATGCAGGGCTCGATCCCAGGACCCTGGGATCATGACCTGAGCCGAAGGCAGACGCTTAACGACTGAGCCACCCAGGCGCCCCTAGGCCCCGATGTCTTAAGGTCTGATGTTATATAGCTCTACCCAATGACAAAATCACCTTTGTCTGGCCCCTCCAGTGGTCTAATTTTGAATAGAATTCCATTCCTTGGCAATCCTGCAAGAATAAATTGGCCGTAAGATGTACCCTCTCCAATAGCTATATAATTTGATCTTTGAATGGGTTTATTTAGTTCTGTTCATGGGAACAAAGCAATTTAAATAAGAGGGGCTCCCTGAATCTTACCTAAGACAACACTCATGTATATAAAAAAATCAAAGATACAGCTATGGATATAGAACATTGAAACATTGATTCCTTTTATCAGGTAAACTTAAGAGTTACTTA